>NC_050074.1:89361062-89664092 GCF_009764565.3 Dermochelys coriacea | reverse complement strand
AGCCTGTAATGGTACATGGGTTTCTTCCTTCCTAAATGCAGGACTCTGCAGTTGTCCTTGTTGAACCTCAGATTTATTTTGGCCCAATCCTCCAATTTGTCTAGGTCATTCTGGACCCTATCCCTACCCTCCAGTGTATCTACCTCTCCCCCCAGCTTAGTGCCATCTGCACATGTACAGTTTTTACAACCCTTGTTGTAAAAGAGCATACAGCATTACTTGACAGCTCTGATGAAGTGGGGAACAGCAGCCTAGGGGCTCAAGCACCATGAGTTGTCTTGCCAGAGGTTCTGACTGGTGGAGCCTACTGAATCCTATGACTGGCCCAAGCATGGTAATAAGGCCTAGGGAAAACATCTAGAGGCTGTCTGTGCAACAGGGTGGGTCCCTGGCTTTCTGCTGCAAACAGACCCTGATGCACACCCTGAGCTCCAAGTGTTTAAATATGCTACAGAAATCCCATGATAACTTACTCCTGATATCTAGCCTCTTGGTTCCTGGTCCTCTGCTCCCAACTCCTCACCCTGCCTCAGTTCCTGGTCCCCTGCTCCACTCCTGACCCTGCCTCAGTCCCACAAACCTTAGTTTCACTGATGTACTTAGCTCTGCCCTGGTGGGGCTCATTGACCTCAACTTCAACCTAATCCTACAGCAGGAAAGTAGACAGACTGCTACTCCTGACTTTTACCAAGTCCTCTCCATTGAAGGCCCTGGCCTTGACCCACAACCTGTAAAAGTCAGGGTCCTGAATATGCCAACATTCCTGTATCACCTGGAGATTTTGCATTGTTCTGAACAGCAAAGGAATTCAGAAATCTTGAACCTCATTTTCAGAGGTGCTGAGAATCCATAACTCAGTGGAAATAAATAAAAGCTGTGAAAAGTCAGGCTGAAGTCACCTCTAACACCATCCTTGATAAAATAAAAGTTATATAGTTCATTTTTTTCCCCCAGAGAAAGGAACTGTCCAATCTTTCTAAGAGTTGTCAGATGGGCTTCTAAAGTTGAAAGAAATTTTAGGCTCTTCTCCTCTACTCCCAACTGCATCCTGAAATTTTCAGTTCTGGCTGCTGATGCCCTAAATCTGGTCAGCATAACATAATTTATACACACTTATCAGGGACTCATCCACATACTTAAAGATCTCAAGAATGAATCATGTCCATCTGAATTATAGTCTATAAAGGCCAGCTCACATCGATGTACTATAGAAGACAGTGAGTAAATAAGGGAGACTTTGATGTTGAAGAATTGCCTAGTTCCCTGAGCTTTTTGCAGAGGATTTAATTTGTAAGTAAAATCTTTGTTTTCTGTATCACATCTCCCCATTTTAAATAGTGCTTCAGTTTTACAGAGTTAATAAAAAGGATAATAAAGTGTTCATTATTAATAGTACTACTCAGGGTACTATTTTAGTTAAATATATTGTTATAGCTGTTATGATAGCTTGTCAAACCTACTTGAAGAAATATCACTGAGCACAATGCTGCTGCCTGCAGCCTATTGTATAAATGGACCTAGTCTTTCAATGTTAGAAGACAAATTAAAAGTGAGAGTGGACTGGCAGCATAAATATAATCTATACATTAAAAGATTTAGCATGGAAACTGCCTTCTGAAGTCAGAGTGCCAAACAAGGAAACCACACAACACTAATTGATATCACATGTTCTTTATCAAAGCTTCCTCAAGAAAAGCAGCTTAAGGGAAAATCCATAAATGTGTCTTGACCACAGTCTACCAATCTTCTTCACATTGGAGCCGTTAGCTAATTTGTTGGTTTAATCATAGGCACAGGAAAGTTTGCAAAAAAGTGATAATCTTGCGTTCTTTGATTGCTGATTATATAAAATGGTCTTTATGAAATAAACAAACCTTGACCCTTAAGTATAATATCTAAACTCTAAAAATTAGAGTCTCTAAATCGGGAAGCATATAGTCTACTACTACTACTGTAGTCCGAACTAAAAGTAGAAACACACACACTGAAGTTCTGAAATCAATGATAGACAAGTTTAGCTGCTATCTTATGGAAATTTGGGATTTAAGATGGGCCAAACTGGATAAATGGGGTTTTGGCCTCTCATCTCAGGGAATATAGAGGGTTATTAGGTAGTTGCTTCTACTGTGCCATTTACATATCTTTAATTGGATAGGAATATCCAATGCAATATTCTGAAGGAATTAGCAGAAGGTCAAATGGAAAGGAGTTGTAGAGGGAGGAGGAAGTATTTGAAGAGACAGGAGGATTATGAAAGTCTTTAAGGGGTCTGCATTTGGCAAGACATAAAATAAGTCAAGAAGCAAAAGAATGGGAGGTCAGTTACTTTTACTAGAATACCTCACCCCCAAACATTCCCATGTACATACAAAACCCCCAGAAAAATTTTACATTAACAATCAGTAACTGTCGCAAGCCAGATATTGATATTACCAAGTATGGTAATGGTTTGGAATTTTATGCTAGAAATAATTACTAAATTTATGCTGCACAACAATAATTAACCAAGGAAGATGAAGTGTATATCCGAAGGTACCATTGCTGAAGAGCTCTTGAGGAAAGCAATATTGAATGAGAAATATATAAATTGACTATAGAATGAGAAAGTTACATGAAAACTGATAATCTATGGTCAAATTGTTCTCAAATGAGCCATGATGGATATCAAACTTTCTGGTCTATCACCTCTAATACCCCCAACTGCTCCAAACCAAATGGTCATCAGGAAAGATCTTTGCTGCAAAATTATTCCTTAGAAAAGATCATACCATGTGCTGTTAGGCCAGATCTTCAGCTAGCTTAAATCTGTAGTTTCATTGAAGTTGGTGGATAATTGAAATGAAACGAGAGGCAGCTTGGCAACCATTTTTGGGAAAGGTGTTCTGAAAATATGGGTCAGTAAATACATACATGCCAGTGAGAAGCAGGTGAAAGGCAAAGTAAGAAGCTCAAAGCAAGTGAGGATGGAACAACTGAAGTGATGGATAAGAATGAGGATTTTGGAAACAGCAATTTGGATGGACGGAAGCCTTGAGGAAAGAGGGTGACAAGACTGGTATAAAAAAATCTAAGAAAAAAAGACCTATAATACTATACGATTAGGGTATAGACAATCTGTCAGCAGCCAGGAACGGGGAACTGCAGCCAATGGGAGCTGTGGGGGCAGTGCCTGCAGAGAGGGGCAGCACATGGAGCCACGTGCCCCCCTCCCAGGGGCTGCAGGGATGCACTGGCCGCTTCCAGTAACAGCATGGGGCTGGGGCAAGCAGGGAGACTGCCTTAGCCCCACTGCACTGCCACTCAAGGTAAGCACTGACAGGTGGGAGCCTACACCCCAAAACCCCTGCCCCAGCCCTGAGCTCCCTCCTGGAGCCAGCACCCTGTACTTCCTCCTGCACCCCAACACTCTGCCCCAGCTGGCACCCAAACTCCCTCCCAGAGCCTGCACTGCTCACCCACTCCTCCACCCCAACCTGCTGCTCCAGGCTCAGCCTGGAGCCCCCTTCCACACTCAAATCCTTGGCCCCAGCTCAGAGCCCACACCCCTTCCCACACCACAACCCCTAATCCAGCCTGGTGAAAGTGAGTGAGGGGGGGATAAAGTAAGCAGGGTGGGGCTGATCCTGGGTTGCACTTGAATTCAAAAAGTGATCTTGTACATAAAAAGGTTGGAGACCACTGATGTACATTGAATCAGATTAAGGAAAATGATATTCCTATTACAAAATCTGATAAGTGTATATGGATTACAAAAAACAAAACCCCATGTCCCTTATTTTAGCCTTTCCAGAAACCCTCTGGCACTTTTTCCCCCCACAAATTAGCACTGAAAAGGTACTTTAAAAGGTGATGTCTTCTTTGCTTTTCCCATGACCATTATGTGAAATCATACTCTTGATTAGGTTCTTGCCATGTTTATGTAGGGACATAAACTGCATAAATCCTTAACTATATCAGTAGCTCCTTCCCTGAATATTTTGGAATTAAAATCACAAGATCCAAACTACTCAGGGTACTATTTTGTAATAGGTACCCTAAACAAACTAGAAATGTTAAATTTTGCTGAAGTTAATGATAAAAACACCGAATATATAGATATTGAAATACCTAGTATTTGACTCAGGAAACTAGTATCTAACAAGAGCCACTGCCCGACACAATAAAATGTGGTGTCCTGAAGTATGCCCTTTTCCCACTGTTTGGCATCTTTTCATGCCACTTCTCCAATTACCCATCCAAAAGTTTCCAAGGTACTCCATAGATAATTTAATTTGACCTAATATTTTCAGCAATGAACTGCTGCTACTGGGAGCTATGCCTGTGGAGGATCAACATCAGCAAAATGTTTTGTGGCCTGCAATCAGATTACCCTGATGGGCTGCATGCAACCTGTGGGCCACAGGTTGCCCACCATTGTTCTATGCCAACAGGAGAACGCTCTCCAGTCAGCATAATTACTCCATCTCAGAGAGGCAGAAGCTGAGACATAGCACGAGTATGGACAAGCTTAGGTTGCTGTAACTTGCTTCGCTCAGGGGAGTATCACACGCCTGAGTGACAAGTTAGATCAAGTGGTAGTATAGACATACCCTCAAGCTCAGAATTTTAAGCTGGTTCCAGCTAAGTGTCACTGTTAATGGGGCCAAATTGTATTTAAACCAAATTTGAAAATTGTTTTCTAGCCTGGTTAAATTTCCGTATAAAACTAATCTATCAAATTCATGTATGTTTGAAAAGTTAGCCTGGAACAACTTAAAAATAGGTTTTAAACTGGTTCAGTAGAAGTGGTTGCTATCAGAGTACTGAAGAGTTTGAGGTAGCCTCAGTAGGACCAAGAAGCAACGTAACTGTTAGGAGCAGGGCCTCTCTTCAGGGCAGAGATAGCCACAGGAATGTCAAGTAATCAAGAGGAGGAAGCAAAGAATGACTCAGGAAAAAAAAAAGTCAGGAGGCTGGTGGCATATGATACTTAAGATCCATTTGAAGCAGGCACATGCACTGCTTCGAAGAATAACATGGAAACTAAGCATTGCTAGCATCATTAGTGCCTTTTAAGACAAGGACTGGTGGTGACTAGAGCATGAGAACAAGCTGAAGACACTATTTGGGGAGTGTTAGGAAATTTTAATTAGTGAAGATAGCTATAATTTCAGTAATTGAAGCCACTGAAGTTGCTTCTTTTGTGCTCCTGGACTGATGTGTCAGCCTGGGCCACAGTAAAGTAAATGCAATTGTTCATTTAGCATTTTTAAAAATATTGGTATAACTTTTTCTATTTGTTCCTGTGACATTATCTGATTAAAATATGACCATATAGATCATTGCTGCAACCACTGATCTATTTGCATCAAATCTTGTACAAAAAAGTGTGGCATGCAAGATGCCTATAAAAAGGTTAGGTTATACTATTTGTATGCATGTATCATTTTTGTATTTGAAGTTATGATTGGTGCAATACCTGTATTTCAAGTGTTTGCTCCTCTAACGCCCACAAGGTAGTCAGAACATCTTGGAGGGACTATTCAAATTGAGTGGCTCAAAGGGACACTTAACTCACAATGGAACATGGGAGATGCCCTTCTAAACTGAATAGACTTTCCTTTGGACTTTCCACTTGAAGTATAGGTAATAGTTTTCTGCAATGACTAGGCGAAATCGGGCATGGACATGTGACTTGCCCATGAGACTTTAAACTCCCATCTTTTACCTGTAATTTTCCACTAGCTGTGCTGAGGACTGTTGGAAACAATGGGTTTCCCTCCACATGGCAGAAGTTATAAAAGGCTCTGGAAACACCTCCATTTTGTCTCTTTCCTGCTCAAACCTCTGGACTATGGACTTGTGCTAATGGGAGCATTCTAACCAAGGGACTGAGGTCCTTCCAATGATTTGGAAGCAGCCAGCGACTTGACTTAAGCCAGCAGTTTATTCCATCACTGCTAGAAGCCTGAACCAAGAACTTTGCATTTATTATATTTGATCCCTTTAACCAATTTTAACTCACCTTTCTTTTATAAGAAAACATTCAGATTTAGATACTAAGGATTGGCATCAGTGTGATTTTGAGTAAGATCAGATGGTTTAAATGACATGGTGTGTGTGATTGGTTCTTTTGGATCAGAAGAACCTTTTATTTTATGAGACTGGTTGCAAAGAACCACTCATCTTTAAGTCTAGTGGTTTGGGGGGGGTAAAATACAAGGATGGAATACCCAAGGAAACGTTTATGACTTCTGTTAGCCCATGTGGTGAAAAAGAAGTTTACTTTTGTTGCAGGTTTGGTATATCTCATGGGAGAATAACCTCCAGCTTTGGGGTGTATCTGCCCTACTTCTCAGCAGATCATGAATTTGGAATATTCAGTTGTGATGCACAAAGGAACGGTTACAGTTCCTTTTACAGAAATAGAAGAAAACTGGCCCATAATTAGTACCAATTCAAATAAAACTGTAGAGTCTAATTTTATTTAGAGTGTATTATGTTCAGCTTATTCTTAAAGGGTGTTTCTCTGGCAGAATAGACACCATCTAGGCACTGATTAGGCTGCTCTGAAGCATAACAATGAAGAGTTGGGAGTGTAATAGAACTGAGGGCACCCAAGCATTGTCTTGACTACTCTCAGGTTTACTGCTAGTCCTGTGTGGGGGAGGGCAATGATCACATTACACCATCTCTCCAGTCCCTTTTGGTCTTGTGGGGAGCCAGAGGATGCTCAGCACATGAAGCATTTACAGCAGCTTACAGGCTGCTCAACTTATGAAGATTTGTAGTGGCTCTATTCTGTCCCGCTCTTGAGTATGGCCCTGTTCAGAGAAGGGGCTAGTAGGAGGTGGTGTAGAGCTAGCTCTATTCCTCAGCTGCTCCTTTAGGGAAGCTTTAAATCCACTTTGACTACCAGAGTGGTGCAAAAAGGCAATATCTGATCTATAGTGTTTCCTAGATATCTTAGTGCATGTTAGCAAGACCTGTTTTCTCTAGCACAAACGGACCTCTACTTGTGTATAACATCTGGTATCAGGATGCAAAAAGCATCAGATTCATGGTATATAACGGTCTGCTTTAGAAACAGTTTGCCTTTATAAATGTTATCACAATCTTACCAAAAACTTTCCTTCGTTTAAGGAATATTAAAATATGTTTAGTCACTTCAGTCAATGTAAAAAATTTTATGGGGAGCACTTGTAGCACTAAATTAGAAAGTTACAATTAATTGTTCCTATTAATTAAATTATTAATGATGTTCCCTGTTAATTAATTACATGGGGACTGTTCCTATTCAATTACATGGGGACTGTTCCTATTCAATTACATGGGGACTGTTTTGGGTTATTTCTTGATGGGAAGAAAATTAGTGAAATTCATAAGTCTAAAACCAAGCAAAAAGTCTGATAGAACTGGATTTACTTTGCCACTACAAGAGGTAAAAGGGCCTTGAAGTAGGTGTAAATGTAATTTAAATAAACAACATTTAGGTAATATTATGGTAATGTTACCTACTTACAAAGGCAACACTGGAATGCTTTTAATGCAGAAATTTATATTCACTTTATAGACCCATTAGACTCCCAGTGTAGAACAGGGCCATAAGGGTAAATGAGGCTCAAGCCCTAGAAAGGGCTTTTCTCTCTCATACATATAGATTTAAAGTGACTGTTATGACAGATTACTACTGCAAGTTTTCCAGACACATTAATTTCTGAGAGCTACATATGCTTTATGCATAGTAAGCATTATAAATATTATGGGCTGGACTCTGAAACCAAGAGGATTTGTCCAATTTGTACTTGGATCTCCAAAGATTTATATGCAATCAATATGTATGGTAAAAACTTCAATGTGAAATCAATTTAAAACCAGTGTAAAAAGTTGTTCATAAAACAAAAGAAAGGCCACTGAGGGTGTGCATGTTTGATTTTTGTTACTATCCTTCGCTAATGCATGAAGCTGTAAAAAACAAAAATCTAGGCAATTTGTCTCAGACATTTTATAATGAACCTAATATGAGAGAACCTTCTGCTTCCAGTTATACCTGTAAGTAGTTATCATTCCTCGGAAACTGTCTCATCTGTCCTTTAATTTGTATTTTTGTGATGTTCTTCCAAACAGTGTCCAAGTTATCTGTACCCAGAAGGTTAGTTATTTTTTTGGGGGGGGGGGGGGTAATGGGATGGTCTTTAAACTTAAATGCAATTTGACAGAGAGAGAGAGAGAGAGAGACTCTTAAGATCTCACATTAGCTTTAACTGCTTGCATTGTAGACCTGCTGGCACCATTAAAACAAAGGGGGAAGGTTCTGACACTACATGAAGACGTTCTTGTTTCACTGGCCAACAAAGAGCCAAAGGCAAGCCCTGTTATTAGTGCTAGTGAGACCAGATTTACCATACGTTTAATCACTGAAGTCTGAGTCAAAATTCAGACTGGCTTGTACCTACTTTGTGGGTCAGAGTTTTTCCAGAGCTCATTAAGCACTTTGGGCTTGTAATTTACTCTTTCCACAATAAGCTTTTCCTGATTTGCACTAAAAATAAAATGCGGGTGATGTTTTCTATTTGGTGTTGTTGTGGCCAGTATCTCAGGGTATGTTCAGTGACAGTCATTCAAATCTTTCAAGAGAGAAGGAGTGGAAATAATGCTTTTGATCTTTGTCATAATATTGTGAAGTAAAAGAACACTGATGCAAAGTTGATGTGCTATGGAGAGGTCACTCAAATTATACCCTTTCCCTCAAGTCTTAAAACTCTAAGTTCATTCTGGCTAATTACAGTATATTCAGAATTCAGGCTATTTTTAGGAATAGGATTGGATCAGTATACATCCAGCCTATTTAAAGAAAGAGAGCCCTACTGGCAAGTTTCATCTGTAGAACAGCTAACAAAAAGGTAGCAGAATGACATCTCTGTACTTTTGACTTAGATGCTATGGCAGGGAGGGACAGCAGGAACGTCTCCTCTCTGGCATCAAACAGTCCCCCTGCAGCATGCATTCAATTTATTACAAGGCAATGTTACAAGTATGAACCTTGGCACAAAATAAAGTAATTATATTTAATTAGGCAGCCAGAAAAAGTGATGGCCCGAGACTTGCTGCCTTAGATGTAGCCTTTTGTGACTTCACACAGGACAGGTAATGAATGAAACTTCAAAGTGTAAGTAACTTAAATTGCTCCTTAATTAGTGGAGACCCAAGTCAAAAAATGCAGCAAAACAAAAACCCCTCAATTTTCTTTTGTTGAAGGAATTCAGATAAAGATTCCATGTCTCACAGAAGACCTGAAATTAGGATTGTTCCTCTTTTAATCAAGAGCTTTATTATGTACTCATGTTCAAAATAGAATATTTTTGTTTTAGTTAATGTTGTGCTCACAAGAAAGGTATTAGATTGGCAGCCTTTGAACCTAACATTTACTAAGGGGGATTTTTAATACAAGCAAGAAGTCTGATTATAAATCTTACCTGCCTGTTATATTTGAAGTACAGCTATTTAACCCATTGAGTGCCCTAGATCTATTGTATATGAGGCACTAAAACTGGCCACAGATGGACAGATTCAGAGGCTGGTGCACACCCAGTGTTTCCATGCACATCTGGCCAGCTTGCAATGCAACACAATCACAAGCAGCAGATACAAAAAGATGACAAATTATGTTCAGTTAAGCAAAGTGTGTGCCCTGTGGAGAGCACAAAGAACTCATTTTGAAATGCACTGTTATATTATTCCTAGCATCCTATACCAATCTGCTGTATTACCTTGTGTTTCACATTTATTAAACTGATTCACCACAGAGGTCAGGTATTTTCAGAACAATAAGTGGCCATAAGATTTGAAAATCATGGAGGTTCACAAATCAGTCATTGACAGATGTCCAATGAAAGATAGATCTGTTAGGGAGTTCTCAGATGGAGGTCAACATAGATGACCTGAAGTGCCTGTTGCTTTGCTTTATCAATTTTCTGCATTAATTTGTGCCAGAGTTTGCTAATATTTGATTTTCAAAAAAAAACACCCCAAAGTCAAAGATGTGACGGTAGTCACTGGAAACAGTAAACACAGACTTCTGGCATGAGAGGGGGTATAAACTTTTGTAATCCTGACCTAAATTAGATGACTGAGCTAGAAAATAAAAGATAAGTGTGCTATACCTTTCCTTCAAAGAACAACTGACCAAGGCTAGGTCTATGCTACCACTTAGGTTGGTATAATTTGTGTTGCTCAGGGGTGTGAATAAGCCACCCCCTGAACAACATAAGTTACACAGACCTAAGCACGAGTGTGGACAGCACAATGTTGGTGGTAGAGCATCTCCCACCGCTCATTGGAAGTGCATTAAATAAGTCGACAGGAGAGCTCTCCTGTTGTTTAGAGCAGATAAGGTGTGCCACTGTAAGCTCTTTAGTGTAACCATAGGCCAAGTGTACAAATACACATGCTCATTTTGCCCCCAGAATCATGTATTTCCAAAGATGGGTGTCTGTAAATACATCACACAATTAAAATAAAATGAGGTTTCTGAAGTGGTGCAATGGGTCAGTGACCTAGTTTCATCTCTGGACCCTACTTCTAATTCTAACTTGAATCAGAGGAGAAAAATCTATGTAGAGTTCTCATCCCAGCCTTCATTTGCTCACATTACACAATTTCAAATGAGGCTGGAGTCTCTGCTCATCCCTCTAGGAACACAACATGTCTGGATTGAGAATCCATAGCAAAGTTGGAGTATGAATCTTGTGCATCTGCCTGCATAGGCCCAAAGGTTGATAAACATTTTATTACCACCACACCCTCCTTTTACCTCCAATATTCTGGGACAACATGGCTATAATAGTGCTCACATTTATTTTACAATGTGTTAGTTCTTTCACTAAGAACAGTTTTACTCATCTCTCTCCTCAAAGTTTTCCCTATTCTACCTCCTCTCTACCAAATACTCCCTCAACCCCATTAATTTTGACCACTTAGGTCATTCATTTGCTCCTTTTCTATTCTTTGTTCTGGTTTTCTGCTCTTCCCCTCCCCCACCACCAGTTTTTTCTCATTTATTTTCTTGACCCCTCATATTAGACTCATACTTCAAGGCCAGAAGGGACCGTTGTGATCATTTACTGTGACTTCTTGAACACTGCAGACCACAAACCTTCCCATCCTACTGTAGTCATTTATTCCCCCTATTTGTACTCCATTGCAGACTACAGAGCTGAGGTAAAGAGAGCACAGCTCAGCTTGCAAGGATTCTTTCCTGAACCACCATTCAGAAAAGTAATGTAGCATCCCAGCCCCTATAATCATGTTAAAAGAAAAGGAGTACTTGTGGCACCTTAGAGACTAACAAATTAATTATAAATTTATTATTAGTCTAAGGTGCCACAAGTACTCCTTTTCTTTTTGTGGATACAGACTAACAGTGCTATATAATCATGCTATAAAAACATAATCATGTTGCATACAAAAAAATCCCCATACATAAAAAAAAGTTTTGGGTTGTGTAGTCCATGCTTTAAATCCACCTTTCTACTCCAATTCCCAGGATTGGCCTAGCAGCTGCTTACGTGCAATGGTTCACAAGGGTGCATTTTATAATCAAGAGATTGCCAACCACAGCATGCTCCTGTTATGCTATGTATTGTACAGAGCTGACTACACTTACCATACTAAACAAATAAGTTAATTGGGATATTTCAGTTCAGCTCTATTCATCTCACTGCATTCCAGCAAGTGTGTATTGCATATACAGATTAGAGATACATAAACACTAGCTGTCACCTTCACCCCAACTAAAACCTCTCCAGCGCATCAAGGATCTACAACCTATCCCAAAGGATGATCCCTCACTCACAGATCTTGGGAGTTGGTCAGTCCTTGCTTACAGACAGCCCCGCAACCTAAAGCAAATACTCACTAGCAGCCACAGAACAAAAACCCTAACCCAGGAACCTATCCTTGCAACAAAGCCCATTGCCAGCTCTGTCCACAAATCGATTCAAGGGTCACCATCATAGGACCTAATCATATCAGCCACACCATCAGGGGCTCATTCACCTGCACATCTACCAATGGGATATATGCCATCATGTGCCAACAATGCCCCTCTGCCATGTACATTGGCCAAACTGGACAGTCTTTATGCAAAAAAGACTAAATGGACACAAATCAGATGTCAAGAATTATAACATTCAAAAACCAGTCTGAGAACACTTCCACCTCCCTCACTCAATTACAGACCTAAGTCACAATTCAACGACAAAAAAAAACTTTGAAACAGACTCCAATGAGAAACGGCAGAACTGGAATTAACTTGCAAACTGGACACCATTAAATTAGGCTTGAATAAAGACGGGGAGTGGATGACTAAAACTATTTCCCCATGATAATTTTTTCCCCTACTGTTACTCACATCTTCTTGTCAACTGGTTGAAATGGGCCATCCTGATTACTACAAATGTTTTTTTCCTCCTCCTGCCGACAATAGCCAACCTTGATTAGTCTTGTTAGTGTTGGTATGGCAATCCCCATTTTTTCATGTTCTCTGTATATGTGTTTATATCTTCCTACTGTATTTTCCACTGCATGCATCTGAGGAAGTGGGTTTTAGCCCACGAAAGCTTATGCCCAAATAATGTGTTAGTTTAAGGTGCCACAAGTACTCTTCATGCTATAGGCAACCCTGGCACTTACATTTCTTACTGATAATGCATGTCTAGCACTTGCTATTTCAGACAGCTTCATGTTGAATATACTTAGCTTAAACAATGGTGAAAAAAATCACAAGGTCCCCTCAGTGAATCAAATTGCATAATTTACTGATGCTCGAACATTCAGGCATTTTGTACGCACCTCCCATTCATGTTAAGAGTCTTTATAATCAGCTCATTCACAAAATGAGTGATTGTTGTATTTGTTTGGCTTAAAACAAGATAACCAAAGTGATTTGTCCAAATCACCCTATATTCTTTATAATAATTTCTGTTTAAACTGCAATGTAACTAGTGTTGTAGATATGTTTCAACCTAGCAGGATAGGACAACTCTAAATGGGGAATGTATTTAAACAAAAAAAGATGGCTGATTATTATCTAACTGCTTTAGTGGTTTGGGGTAAAAATATCTGAACATTTTTAAAGACTCATGGTAGGTGTACATTACAAAATTAGCTCAGCTTAACTAAATTGCTCATGGCTATGAAAAATGTCATGCCTTATGGGATTTAAGTGGACCTAAGCCCTAGCCCTAGCCACTGTGAGGTCCATAGAAAAATTCTTCTGTTAACCTAGCTACTGCCTCTCAGAGAGATGGACTTATTACAGTGACAGAAGAACCCTTTCCATTGCTGTAGTGTATATACTGCAGTGCTGCAGCTGTGCCATTGTATCATTTCTAGTAGACATACCCTCAGGCTATGTCTACACTAGGAATGCTTTACTGGTATAGCAATACTGATACACTATCCCAGCAAAGCACTCCTTCTGTGGACCCAGCTATATAAACAAAACTGTGCTTTGTACTGGATAATAAGGCCACACCCGTCCAAACACAAAACAAGCTAGGCTAGTGAAAGTGCAAATTCTTCCACTGACTGAGGTAATCTACCTCCAAGAGACAGTAGCTAACAGGATGGGTTCTCCCATCTAGATGGCATAGGTCGTGTCTACACTGTAGCATTTTATGTGTAGATATACCCTACATTTCAAATGAAAGTCAATGAAAATTCTAACTTTTGTCTATTTTTTTAGCTTCATCATATACTGTAGATTCTTTGATCACAAAGATACTTGTTAATATGAGATGCCCTTTGCTAGATTAATACATTTGAAAAGTTAGAACTTTCATGCCCTGTACAAACTAGTTTTACAAATTTGGAAACCACAAACTTACATAAACAATTTTTAGTTGGTCATTAGTCCCAGTGAAGACAAGGGGACTGAAGTAAGGAATCCAGGATCAGGCTCTTACAAAGCGTTAGTAGAATATAGTATGAATTTAATACAAGAAATACTGAATTATCTTTGTTCCCTGCATTTTAATAAAAATGTCTTTAAACTACAGACTGAAGTAGGAAAGGATACTTTACACTAGTCTTTTCATTGCACAACTATTCACTGAATTATTTACATGAGCAGATGCAACAATTCCTGAGCTGATAAGTTTTGTTAATTTAACACATTGAAAATTGTCTACAGCATGTCCCTCCCTAGTGCAAAATACATCCAACCCATTGTGCTCCGAGCTTCCTGTATGTGTACTGCCAGGCAGCATGCTGCTCTGCCCTGCTCCAGGCAATTTATTTGTACTAATACCCATGGAGACAACAACATGCTTACGCCACAAAATACATCTGTCACTACATGATTTGTCTTTCTACTCTGGTTAATAATATCTGAAGGAAGGCACCAGGTCTCGTCTCTTCTCTGCCCTCCCCAGCAAGGAGTCTGGATGCCAGTTTATGAAGAGCCACTTTGAAGATTAAAAACATGCCTCTGACAGTGATGTGTGGTTTTGAGGAGCAAAAGCATAAGACTTGACAATGTCACAAGGATAGAAAGTGAATATCCATGACATGCACAGTAGCATGTTCAACTGATTTATTCCGCTGTCACCAAGCACAGGATGTCAGCTTTTCAAAGTTGTCTGGTTGACAGTTACAGCTTTAACTATTCGTATATCCTCTTTGCTTATAACTCTACCAACCCTAGTCACAATGAGCAGTATTTAACTCAATATTCTCAATAAAATCAATAGGGCAACTTCTTAGTAAAGTGCTGTTCAAAAAGAAGTTTAAGAGTGACAGAACTGGGCCCAGAATTTTAGAAAAGTCAGTTCCCCAATTAATCTGAATTGTGGATTGGTTGAGATAAAGAGGGGGACTAAAGTAAAATAGCTATAGTCTAAGCAAGATCTCACATTTCCCTACAACCTTCACCAATATTTATAAACATAAACCAAATTTTTTTCAAAGTTCCAAGTTCATTATATCCTTTTATTTTAACTTCTGCTTTTCAGATTGGGCTGGAACTGGAAAAGGTTGAAATAGTTAAGGATTCTCTCATGTTATATACACTTTGACATTCAGAGGCCAGAAGAAAAGTTCCCATATTCTTGTACCTCCTTATCTCAGCAGTGGTTGAATTCCAAAATTATTAAGGTTTGAAGGAACTTATAGTATAATGTAGTATGACTTGCTATAAAACTTACCAATTCTAATATGTGCACTTGAGAAGCACAGACATTGCTATGACTGGTTAACATTTAGGAATATGTTTACCCAATAGTCCTTAGATAATTACTACTGCTGGTTCCCTTTGCTTCCTCTTTAGCATTATACAATGTAACAGCATAGAATAAACCTATATCAATTCAATATTGTGAATGTGTGACACATTCCTGTCTTTTCCAGGATATAAAGCATTATTTCCAATTGTACATTATTCTGCATGCAGCTATAAACATTTCCATACACCACCAACTCACTCACTGCTGCAGTGCTAACTTAGGTACACACCAGTGCCTAATTCATCTACTTTATAATATTTTAGGCAAACTACTGCATACCTTACACTGTATTAAGGTACATGACTAAAGTATTCAGTAAAACAAAATATTCAAACATTAGACTAAAAATCTCCTCACAAATCTAAACTTTAAAAAAAAAAAAGCTAAAATTAAAGTGTAACATGCCCAAGCCAGGCCTATAACTTGTTACTAATTCTGTCATTACTCTGCATGAGAAACTTTAAGTGACTTAAATATTCTGTCCTCAAAGCACTTACGGTATTGGACAATGAAAATGGCAAGTGAATAATTACACTGAAAAAATTAATGGGTCCCCCCAATTCATTTATCTGCAAAATTTTGAGTTCAGGGTCCTGCAGTAATAGATAAATACTTCACCAAGAACAGGGGGAAGGGGCACGGACCACAAGAGTAGGAAAAAAAAGTCAGCTGAGAGGTAATTACTTGTCACCTTATTTCTCTGGAATGCAGAAAAGAAAATTTTCCTTTTAGCAACAAATACTACAGTTGCTTATGATACAAAGGTAGACTTTAAACTGGGATTTAATATCATTAGCAATACTGTGTGTTCATACAATGCATTGGGCCTTTAGGCACAGCTCTGAATATTAGCATACGGAGGTATACTTAGGCACACTGTTTTAGAAGGGATTATGGGAGGCATTTGTGATGCTGGCAGACCAAGTCCCATCTCATGCCAATGCCCGTAGGCCTCACTGAACACTAACAAGTGCATAGCTAGAAATCAGTCAGACTCACCTGTAGGTTAGCATTATTAAAATAGTTAAGTTCGTAAGAATGTGTTTAGTGTTTGGATTTTATGACATGCTTGCGAGTTGCTGCATGCATTAATCTTACTTGTAAGATCTTTCCCATGTTATAAGGAAATATTTGTGTTTGTGACTACAAAAGCATTTGCTATGAAACTGGAAACTGCCACAGTCAGGAGAGAAGTATAACCAAGTGTGACATTAGTTTATCACAAGAAGGGTCATCTCCTGCCCAACAAAAGCAGACCTACAGAACCAGATGAACTGTTGTGGAACATCAGTAGACAAAAGACTTTGTTGATTGCTCTCCCCATGTCCATGAAGAGGGGACATGCACAAACCTCATGCCATCGCTGTTTGAACTCTGAGGGAAGAGAATAAAAACTCCCTAACCAGAAAGAACTGTATCACTATGCTTCTTGGAATTTGGAGAGGACACTATTTCTAAGCTTAGCCAAGGGAACCTCAAGCTGCTTAGCTTGGGCTAGCCCTAAAGGACATATAGAGCTTGTATATTACAGCAGCTTCTATTACCATTTGAAACCTAAGACCAACTCATTTGTTTTTTTACATTTCTTTCCTAGTTAATAAATCTTTAGATAATTTACTTCTGGATTGGCTACATGTGTTGACTTTGGTGAGCGATCTAAGGTAAAAATGGCGTGGGGTCAATGATTGGTCCTTTGGGAGTAACCTGAATATTGTGATTTTTGGTGTAAGGGACCATCTATTGCAAAGGCAGGTTTGCCTGGGTGGCAAGACAGATAGGGGTGACTCACTCTATGTCAGGTTTCAGAGTAGCAGCTGTGTTAGTCTGTATCTGCAAAAAGAAAAGGAGTACTTGTGGCACCTTAGAGACTAAAATTTATTTGAGCATAAGCTTTCGTGAGTTACAGCTCACTTCATTGGATGCACCACTCTGTCAAGGCTGTTCTAGTGCTTGAGTTCACACTTGATACTTGGCTGGTGAAATCTAATTACAGAACACAACCAATTTGAGGTTTGTGCTCTGGTTTGTTGCAGTCTACCCTGAGATTGACGCTCATTGTTGTGAGCCTCTCCAGACAGACTGCCAATATGGAAAAACCCCTTCCTTCAGCCTAGGCTGAATCTATACTAGATTACGGAGTTTTGCTAATGCCAATGTAGCTAAGGTAGTGTAGTCTCTGTAGTACAGACATTGAGGCATAATTCATAATTCCTCCCAGGATTTCCCCCTTAAACCGGTGTCTGCTACACCCTGGTAAGTGGTAGAATGTACATCCCCACATGAATGTGTATGTTAGGATTCCATGGCTCTGCCCCCTCTCCGCCCACTCTCTGCTCCTTTGCTCCTGGTATAGGGGGAGCATCTCATAGGCAATCCTCAAAGAACTGGGAGCCACAACAAAATAGCCTTCTTGATCTTAGTAACTTAGTAGACACAAGGAATCTCTGCCCTTTTTTCTCCTTTATCCAGAGTCTGATGCCTCCTCAGCCTGAAGGCTTCTAGACTATGCACAGTTAAGTATCAGTGTACGTCGCATTGTGCATCTTTAACTGTATTTTCATTCCACAGAAAAACAAAAGCTTTGTATGTCTCTCAAGGATCAGTTTCCCTGTAAGCATCCTTACTATAATTCTCATCCAGTTCAAATCCTATATTCCTTAACTGAACAAAAAGAGTCTCATTTACTTCATTGGCAGTTCTACTTGATTAATGACTGCTAAATATAGAGCTTCAGAGATTTTGGTTGCTATCTGCTGAATCACACAGTTAAAGCCACATGCATTGCTTTGAAAGCATGAGAGGTATGTGTGGTGGGGGAAGGGGGATTTCTCAAGGAGTAAGTTAGGCTGAAGAACTTTTCTACCTCCCAATAAGAATCAGTAGACAATCTGTGCCTGTTTGTCCTCCACCTCCTTTTGACTTTAAACCCTTAGTGTTATCTAAGCAATGCCTCATTTATTTTACATTTTAAACCTGTTGCTGTCTTCATAACACAGAACGTTTGGCTCAAAAGAAATGACAAGACTGTTTATGAGCAAATATTCCAACATGACTGAAGTCATGATTACTGACATCAACCCAAGACAATTATGCCCACAATTGAAATGAATTATTCTTATGTGAAGCCATCAATCCCATGCACGACTCCATCAATGCCATATAGGTAGGGTCTTTTGTTGAAAAATTATATAGAAATAATTAAAAGGTATATTGCTGCAAATGTGTAGTTGAGGTTTCTAGGACACTACATGAGTATGCCCACTTCTAACAGAGGAAAAAAGTTCATGTTACTGTTATCAAATATGAAATAAATGGCAAAACTGAGATTTTATGATTTAGCAGAACATAAAACAAAGTAATATTCTTACTGGTTACAAAGGCACAAAACCATGGTTTATTAGCTCTTAGCTATTTTAGAGAATTAGATGAGGAATAAGTTAGCAGTAGGCTTTAATTGCTATTGTTGTAAATGGGGCCCATAGATATAATGCTTTATATAATCACACATCCTCTGATTAGACAGAAAAGCTTTTTTTTTTTTTTTTTTTCCAAAAAAGTTTATTGAAAGGCAGCCTGGAGAAATTGAGATGTCTAGATTTCCTATTGTAGGTGTGTGGGGACTTGAATTGAGTGTGTCAGCAATGACTGGTTTCTAGATACTATGCAATTGTTTCAATTTAATGTAAAAAGAAATTATGCCTTTGGTAGTTGACAGCATCCCTTTTACACGTGAGCTTTATGGCAAAGCTTAAGTGAGCTTTCTGTATCAGATGTGACAAAAAAGCACCCTTTAACTTGGGTTATTTTAACTAAAGCTTTCAAACATCCTACTGAAATTAGGAAGGATTGAATGAAACCGATTTCTAACCCAGAAAATTGAAAAAACAGGTAAAATGTATTTTCTAGATATGCATGTACATGCACACACATAAAGAACATGGCTCCCTACTGTAAACTTTTATAAGATTTGCAACATTAAAATATACTAAATGGTCCTAGTATAGTAGAATGAGATAATGCATTAGTCTCTCAGCTACTTTTTGTAGTTGAAAAATCTCCTATTAACAAAATGAAATAAGGTTAAATTGCTCCATTTGGGGATAAAAAAGTCTGAGAGAAGCATTTTAACAGCCTTGGATTATATAACTTTGGAAGCTATTGGAAAGTCATGAACAACTGTTCAGACCAGAGCTTCTAGAAGCTTTATCTTGTGTATCCTTCAGCACAGTAACCCCTTCCTTAAAAATACACCTCAGCAAACCCTAGATTTCCTCTTGAGGCAGCGTAAATAAAAAGTCATTTTTCAACCTACTATCAAAAGAGGTACATGCTCACTGTTTTCCTTCCTCCCCTTCCCCCCGCCCATCCAATCTGCCATCCACATGTGGCAATATGTTGCTGCCCTATAGAAGGCAAGCTACTCTATGAAGCTAGGCCTAACCTACAACATGGTTTTACACTATAAGAGTGGATGTGCTCAGATACCATAGTAATGGGCACAATATCCGAGCCTAAACAAACAGATTGGGAGTGGAATCAGAGGAATTAGAGTGCTGGGGCAGAGACAGCATTTCCCTTCTTTATGCCAACCAACTTTGTGGATTTTCTTGGATCTTAGGGCTAAAGAGAACGAGAGCAACTTTGGCCCCACAATCATTAGCCCTCTTCATATGTCTGGACAGTTGCACATTATACCAAACTGATTTTATGTGGAAGTTATTTCAAGAACAGTAGCAGTGATGTTAGGGGAGAGGATGAGTTCTTTTACTGGTATCTTTCATCACAACTCCCCACCCTTTCCTATCCTAAATAATTTCACAGCAGGAAGGTGACAGAAAAGGTTTGAAGTAACTGCTGGTACCCAGTCACCACTTATTACTCAAGGCTTACTCCTGGTGAGTTAGACACAAAAGTAAATACTACCAGGACAACACAAACCTTGGTTTCCCCGTCATGTGGAGAAACGCTTGAAAAACATGAACCTTAAAACCTCAAAAACTAAAAGGCAAATTGTTTACAAATTTAAAATCTTATGATTTGTAAGTCAATCTCATGAGGTTGGCAGGTTTAAATCAGGATTTTGAAAACTTGGTCTCAATACTGAGACTGAGAAAGCATGACTTTATTGAAAACTGTCATGGGGTCATACTGATGAAAACATGGGGTGTGTCATAGTTTGGCTTAAAAAAAAAAAAAAAAACTTACTGAGGCACTCATTCTACTCAAGGAAGATCCATCTATTTATTGTATCCTTCCTCTGTGGAAAGTAGCTCCTTGGAAAAGTATATTATAAAACATAGCAGGTGGGAGAGGGGAATTACAAAATTTTCCTTCAGTTTCAGATTAACTAACAAATAAGTCTCCCTTTAGATTTAGGCCCCCTAAATCTCTCTTCTGTCCCCAGTGCCCCCAAAGGCATCTCAGTAGTAGCTGTTCATGTTTAAACACACATCTTTAATTCCCTTTGCATTGCAAACATTCAGTTGTCATATTTTGCAATGTATGCCCCAATCTGCTTTGCACAGTCACACAGGAGTCAATTGATTGACCTGGCGGAACAATTCACACATTAGACCCATTTAGTACAACAGAAAGCGAGTTTAAATAGGCTGGAGCTCCCAAAACTGCCACAACTTGCATTTTGGGAGTGGGGATTGCAAGGCCCTGGAAAACTCACTGTTTTGCTCCAACTCTAATCTCTTGTCATTTGTTTTGAAAGTACGAAAGAAAAATCAAATCCCTTTCACCAGACACCACCATTCATTTAACACAACAGGAGTTGGAATTGGTTTCAGTGATAAACCCAAGTGTGCCAACTGGAGCCAGTAAATGCAAGTGAAGTCTTCACAAAGGCACTGCTAGCCAATCAGAATGTCACTTTTGACAATCAGTGACCACAGCCACATTGTAAGGGTGATTAAAGCTTGTTTCCCCATTTACATTTGGCTTTGATTTTAACCTCAGGATATTTACATGAGGTCTAGGAGATCCCTCTCTTAGATTACAAAGAAGAAAACTGAACAATAAATGGAAGCTGTCATAAGGTATATAATACCAGTCACATGCCACTCCAGAGATGCATACATTCTAGTGGTTTCATGCTGGTTTATTTGTACAATGTTTTTAAAGCAATTTAAAACCTTGATTTGAAAAGAGCTATGCAAATACAACAGCAATAATTAGAATGATTTAAGATCCATAGCTAGAATTGAAGGGAGCCTTCAACTTTTTTCCCCTGAAACTGAATTAACCATAGAATTGTGTGTGGAATGTTCAAGCAGACAGGGGCATAAATTAGGAGCAGGCCTTCACTTCTAGCAGTTTGTTTACACCCATACAACTTTCAGACCAAGTCAATGTTTCTACAAATATACTATAGTATATATTATTTTCTTGGTATGATACAAATGGACTCAACATTTTAAAAAAAGAAAAGGAGTACTTGTGGCACCTTAGAGACTAACAAATTTATTAGAGCATAAGCTTTCGTGAGCTACAGCTCACTTCATCGGATGCTTATGCTCTAATAAATTTGTTAGTCTCTAAGGTGCCACAAGTACTCCTTTTCTTTTTGCGAATACAGACTAACACGGCTGCTACTCTGAAATCAACATTTTAAGAAAGGCATCATTACATTAGTAGGGTGACCAGACAGCAAATGTGAAAAATCAGGACAGGATGAGGGGGCGGGGGGGGGTAAGAGGAGTCTATACAAGAAAGAGACCTAAAAATCGGGACTGTCCCTATAAAATTGGGACATCTGGTCACCCTATACATTAGTGATTGGCCAACTGTACTTTTTCCAATAAGGTGTGAGTGAGGGAGGAGAGAAGGAATAGGTCTGCAGATAGGCTAGCTGTTGAGGTGGACACAGAGGCAAAAGGAGGACAGATATGCATGGAATTAAATGGCAGGCTGCAACTTTAAAACTTTAACACGGAGGAGGGGCACTACCTACCCATCACGCCTATGCCTATATACACACCAAGTATTTACACGGTTCCAGTGCAGGGACTGCAGGGCTCCTTACCATATAACCCATAAAATGGGATAAGCACTCCTCAACCTAGCCTCCAGGACTCAGCTCTCTGAAGCCGAGCACGCTCTCCCACACTCCCAATCCTTGCTGGGGGGGGGGGCAAAGGTGCAGCAGCCCACGAGGGCTACAAGGTCTGATCTCAGACTGCAAAGGCTACAAGATCTGATCCTATCACATAAGCCTAAACCCCATCACTCAAATCCCAGGTCTTACCTCTGGGAACCCATTCTTTTTACTCTATTAACGGCACTGTAATTAACAGCACTGGCTACAAGTTGCAACAAACACCCCCGACCCTCCAGTTTGGTACTAAGCACGTTCCTACTTAACCCACTACAGCTTGAAAGCATGCAAGGAAGTTAAAAAAACCACAACTGAACCCTCCCTGGTCCAATTGGCCCATGAGAAAAAAAAAATCCTTCCTAACTCCCTAAACAGGTGACCAGCTAGACCTGCAGCATCTGTCAGGCTGGGTTTCCATTCCTAGTTCCGGTGAGCTGCTGAAACAAAGCCAAAGAAACTCCACTGGGCCCCTGTGGGGGCTAAATACTGGGAGCTGGGGAATGCTGCCAATCAGTATCCCTCTCCCCTGCTGGCCAATGGATGCCAGAGATTCCCAGGAGAAGGAGCTACTTATTGTCCCTTGGCAAATGTCTCTCCCCTTTTGCTATTGGGACTGTCCCCCTTTTACCACTGGCTCCATCAGGTTCCCCCACCAAGTGCAGGTGAATGGTATTTCTGATAAACCTGAGCTTTTCAAACAGCTGTGTTTCTGAATTTCTGCTGCATGCTGCCACCTCATAAGTGGGATAGCTCAGTGGTTTGAGCATTAGCTTGCTAAACCCAGGGTTGTGAGTTCAATCCTTGAGGGGGCCATTTAGGGATTTGAGGCAAAAATTGGGGATTGGTCCTGCTTTGAGCAGGGGGTTGGACTAGATGATCTCCTGAGGTCCCTTCCAACCCTGATATTCTATGATTCTAAGTGCTGTTGGAGGGAGAAGCTGTGAAAATTTCACAAAATACAACCATTTCAAGGAGTACTTTCAGAAGTGAGTAACCCCACAGTGCTCAGGCTCCATTCTAGCAATTCTCAGTCACTCATACTATTCTTGCCATAAATAATATTATGTTGTTCAATGTAATACAATCACACAAGTGATTTTAAAAATCTATTTTAAAATATGTCTATTGTTGTATAGCCTATATTTAGCATATTATTAATACTAAGTAGTACATTTATTCCTTGATTCAAGATGCCATATTTCAACATTGAGTATTCACCCTCTTCCCCAGTCCATCCTAACCTGAATGTCTAAATATTCTGGACACATTGCAAGAAGCAGATATGTGGGAGCTGATGGAATAATGGAGAGGTGGGAGCAGAGGTTGCTCAAGGGTCAGTCCTATGGAAGGTTGAACACTCCATCCTTAATCTTGCAAAGCACTTAAGAATGTGCTTAACTTTGAGAATAGTGCAATGAAGTAACATGCTCACCATATTGTAGGGTTGAGCCTTAGTTGTAGTATGATAGGATTATATGATGTACATATGGGTGGTCAGTAACAGTTCCAGTATAACTGACTAGTGTGCAGTTTTAAATATTGGAAGGGATACTAAAAGGGTGTGTGAAGAGCACTCCTGGTATACATGTGATGGGAGGCACTCATCTCAAGTGCCTCCTAGCAGCTGGGTATGGTATTGCAATCTTTTTCCCCACTCCTGGCTCCCCCATATGTCACTGTCCTTGCTAGGCAATAAATAAGAAAATATTTAATTCATATAAAATTCCTATGTCCAAACAGCTTGCAGGAGAAAATACACAAAATAGTCTCAGCCAAACTCAAATCAGGTGCTTTCATGGAGTTAATGAATGTATCCTGCTATAGTTTGCTGAATCAGAGTTCTAGTCATGTGGAAATATTCCAACCCAGGGCCATTATAAAACAGTAGCCACATACTGCTTCCTTTAAGTAGTTGCTACTGCATTCCCTGGGCCTCTTCCTACCTGGTCCCTTTACCTTTGACCGTTACCTTAGGGTTAAAGTTTTCAGGTCTTCTCTCTCCCACATCCAGTAAATCCAGCCAGTCAAGCACCTTTAGTCAGACAGAAACACCCTTCCTCACCCTGCTGATTCCAACTAAGAACTGCCCTGATAAGCCCTTGCAGCTCCTTTTATCTGAGTCTGCTGGGCTCTGATTGGCTGCTTCCATGAGGCCTTTCTAGCCAGGCCTGGAGGGCTCACCTCCACTGCTCCTTCCTGGGGCAGCATGTAGTAGGCGTCCAGCAGGGGGCCATGAAAGACCAGGTACATCACATCACAGTATTTAAAAAAAATGAAAATAAAGATAAAAATAATGATAAATAATGATAACTTTCAAAGCTGCCAGATTCCATGAAAAGTACCCACAAAGTTGATCACTCCAATCACAAGAATATTTCTCTACCCCAGAGTTTCTACAATAAGCTATTGCTCTGGACTGCAGACAATTTCATTTGACTTTAATTAATCTTATTTTAACATTTTACAACCATGTTCTCTGGAATGAATTTATGCCTCCTCCTAAATTTATGTGAATCATTTCAGCTCCTTGCTAAGAGAAAAATAAAATGAGGGTACTATTAATTCCTTTACTGATACTTTATGAAATGGAGTGCTGACTCTGTCTCTTCCTTTACTACAGTCTGGAAGGCCTTAAAAATATAATTTAAGAGGTGATCTTGTAATCACTTCCTCATTCAGGAAAAAGCAAGAGGAAGAAAACAAGTCTCAGGAAATACAAAACATATAGAAGATGATTATGTTGTAACTATCGTGAGGGGAGCAGTCTGAGTTGTGCCTTTTAAAGTAGATTATGACACTAATTAAGCAACAAGTCAGAATTCTACTTTACAAGGTTAAATTATGCATAACGTACAATTAAAAGAGGTCTCAAAAGGCACAAGTCAAAACCTTGCACTTAACAACAAACCAGGCAACACTAAACCAATTATTTTATATGATCGACAGGATACAATGCTTATTTACATGTAATCCATCATAAGAAATGCACAGGGAAAAATATTTGTGAAATTGCCAAACCTGAAATAACTCCCAGTTCTCTCAAAATATGGAGATGAGCATCATGAAACTTCATAAAGAAATTTGATGCAATGAGCTTGTTAGTTACGATTCAAGGCAATGACTTTGCTTAGTTTTTAAATGTAATCGGTATTTTTTTTGTTGAATATCAAGTATTTCTTCAGATAATGTAATTTTAAATGGATCAGTTCCCAAGAAATATATTTTTTTAATCCAAAGAAGAGTTTTTTGTTGGATTTTACAATTTTCCATTGAAGTGTTGGCAGTCTGAATACTGTACTAATGTGCTACAGCATAAAATGAGAAAGGAAAAATGGCTTGAAACCCTGATTCATCAGTTGAAATGCAAAACTGGTAATAATGATGAAAAGTTAATAAGATTTTTACTTTTTTCATTTTTAACAACAAGGTTTAACAGAGGGAAGGACATTTATTTTTTGAAAAATGTATGATTTTGCAACCTATAATCAGAAAGATTACTAGGTGTGCCATAATAGTACTGAAACCCCAGATGATGCTTATGGTATAACACAAAAAGACAAAATCTGTGACCTATGCTTAACGATAAAAGAAAAGGAGTACTTGTGGCACCTTAGAGACTAACAAATTTATTTGAGCATAAGCTTTCATGAGCTACAGCTCATCCGATGAAGTGAGCTGTAGCTCATGAAAGCTTATGCTCAAATAAATTTGTTAGTCTCTAAGGTGCCACAAGTACTCCTTTTCTTTTAGCGAATACAGACTAATACGGCTGCTACTCTGAAACCTATGCTTAACGATATGTACCAGAATTAATCAATGAAAAGTGTTCACTGAGAAGGTAAGCTTTAAGCTTCCACATTACCAAAGACCTTTCAAGGTGATCAGTCAAAACATTGTGATCAATAGATCCAACAGTGACTGTTGGCATTAATAGAACAAACAGTCACACCCCACTCTTATCTAAACTGGTCAAAAGGTCATTATATTCTGTAAGAAGGTTTCTAAAGCATGCAACAGCCTAGAACCCTAGATGAAACCCATGTTGAAATTTTGCTTAGGTCGAAACCTAAGCATCATGTTGCACATCTGAAATGGTTGAAGGTACTTTATTTAAGTGACAACACTGAATATACAAAACATCTATTAATTCTAAGACTTTTATAAGCAGCTCCTCTTTATACAGACTCCATGCTGGTCTGTTAGACTCCGTAGGAATTCTGTTGTAGCTGAGTCTTCTGAGGGAACAAGAAAATTTAAACAGAAATGGGGTGGAAATACTTTACCCACAATCACTCGGTCTTTATACTCTCTATGGAGCAACCTAGCTGAGACCCCCATAATTTCACCATCACTTCCTATCGGACCTCAGGGTGTTGAGGATAGAATGCCCCCACACTCTGTGTGTGCAGCTGTGGGGCTTTCACAATGGGAGTTGCATCATGGCTCTGAGTGGAGCAGTAGCAGCAGAGCTAGCATTCAACCTTTGTGACTCTAGCTCTCGGGAAGCTGGATAGGAGAGTCTGAAACAGCGAGCGAAAGAGACAGACAGACAGACACACACACACACACACTCTTTTCACTGCAAAGGGAACCAGGTTTCAGTGGGAATGTTTCAGTTGCCTTTGATGGGCTTTGAATCAGGCCCAGGATGTTAATACTTTCTTCACCATAGAACCCAGATTTGCAGGGATGTTTGTACAGGTGGAGGAGTGACCGGATTTTTCGCTATATAGCTATACAGCATCTATTATATGCAGAGAAGAATTCGGCAACTGCAGGAGGCTACAGAAGCCCTGATGTAGTGAGTGCTCCATAGTCAATAGACAGGAGACTGTGTGCTCCCAGACAAGATATGAGAGAGCTGCTATGGTACTGTTGGATTACTGTTTTATAATTATTAATAATTTGTACTGCAGTAGAATCTAAGAGGCCCAGTCATGGACCAGGACACTATTGTGTTAGGCACTAACCAAAACCAGAACCAAACAACAGTCCCCTCCCCTCCAAAGAGTTTACGGTCTGGATAAGACATGAGAAAACAAGTCAATATAGACAGTCATCAGGGAGCACAAGGAATTAATGAGACTACACTGGTCAGCACGTTAGGGAATGGTCATATCACAACAGCTGCTAACCATTGTGAAGTGTTGTTAACCATTATTTTGCAGTTTACCTCAACTACCTGTATAACTACTAGTAGTTGCACTCACACAGCACTTTTGTCAACATGCTTACAACAGACAAGTATTAATCCCATTCTCTCTCTCTCTCCCCCCCTCTGTCAAAATCATCTGGGCACTTGCTTTGCCAGAAACCAAAGTACCCAGAATAAACATTCCATTATTTCATTCATATATAGAATTAGAAATAATAGAAATAAGGAGCTAAAGTTTAAATGAATTGGACATCAAGGGGAAAAGACTGTAAGCAGCTATTATATGCACAAAGGACCTTGTATAAACCTGGGTAAAGTAGCTGGGTTAGGGTTGAAGATAATGAGCTGATGGTGTTTATACCAGCTCTGAAATTTGCTTAGACAATAGCTCCAGGTCATTTGCTTTTTCAAGGCATCAATATATTCAGACTTTACTGCCAGGAATCTTCAGGAAGGTATCATCATTTGAAACTGTTGGCCACAAAGGGCTTCAGTGGATCTGCCTTGAAACTGGACCTAGCTAGCATTTCAAATTTGCCCCAATTGTCAGGAATTGAAAATCAATTTTATGCTCAATGGTAATCAGTCACATTTTTTTAAAATGGTTAGAAAGCCAAATCAGTCAATGAACTGTTTATGTGCACACCCCTGCAAATACTCTCTTATGCTGTCAATCGACATTCGGAGCTAAATTCAGAGCTGGTAGTTCATGGAATGCCATCATCTGTACCTGTGACAGGAACTGAAAAAACTAACTAAGCAGCTGGAGAGGTGTGTAACACAGAAGGAGTGAGTGTAAAAGGATTTACATCAGAGTCAGTGTAAGGGACTGGTAGAAAGACTGAGAAAGGTGTGGTTTCTAAAATAATAGGGGTATAGTTTGAACATGTCCAGCTGCGAGAATCTGCTATAACGTACGTGCAAGTTAAAATTGGATCTGTCTACTTTAAGGGTGCCTAAAGGTACAATAAAGCACTGAATCAGAGCAGCAAGCATATCTGGCAAGGTTCAATCATGGCATCAGAACAAGCCAGTCTTTAATTTTGCCATATCATATATAAAAGTTGTTATTCACTTAAAATAGAACACCAACACCTATTTTGTTATAGGAATTTGGCACCCTGGAGGTGACAAACACTCCACATACATACTCAGACCATAGGATTTCAGGTACATGCCAAAATGTACAATTAAACCCATTAGCGAGAATCAAAAAGGGGGCAAATGGATTCCTGATTGTGACTATGGGTCCCATGGTGCCAACCGTCACAGGGCATGGCCCTGTGTAGGGTTTTTTCCTATTGTGAAATGGCTTGAGATCTCTCAGTCCTGTCTGTTTTCTAAGATGACTTATTCAGTCCTTAGAGTTGTCATTATAATGTTTGAGGAGATAGTCTCCCACATTCATATGCATTCAGACATGGCAGTGGAGTTTCCACTGCCAACATACTGTATCTAGGTCAGTGTTTCCCAAACTTTTGAAAGCTGTGCCTCACTTCAGGCAAATGATAACTTCATGCTCACACCTGCAACCCCACCATGTTTTATGAAAGGTTTATGCATCTTAATTTATACATCTTCCATGCCACCCAAAGCTAGATCTCTTACCCCCTTCACTTTGGGAAGCGCTAACATAGATCTTCATATTGTGACACTTCCTCTGCTTTCTTACATTCTTTCAGGAGCATGAAGTAGTTCACAATGTTGCCCTTTACAAATACCAGTTCTCACCTCAGATCTATTGTTTCAGGCTTTCTACAAACTCAGATATCCCTGCATCACTTATATTAGCCACATTTTCAAGGTTCTTAGCAACCATAAGAACTTGAAATTCTCTTATTTATTTATTTATTCATTTATTTGTTTTAACAAAAAGAAAGCTGACATCTTGGAGAACAAATGAGAAATCTGTTCTCATCCCTCTTCCAGCAAGGCATGCCCCACATTTTGGGAAACACTGTCTGAGGTAATGTTCATGAAATCACATCCATGGTGTAATTAAGATAATAGAATTAAACCTGAAAGAGTAATACAAAGGCCAGATCCTGCCTTCATCCTGCATGAGGAATTTCCATGCAAGTCAGTGAGATTTGCCTGTACAGCAATGGCAGACCATGATTCTTGGTTTTCAATTTAAAGGTAGAATTGTACTGCTTCTTTTCCAGTAAGTCCTCACAAAACATTATCTATATATGGTTTTACAAATCATCACAGGTCTTTGTCACTTCCAAAAAAATTTCACTCAGCCATTAAGAGTATCTATGAACAAGACAATTGTAGGATTAATAATTTTATTTTAAAATGTTTCTCCAAAATTAACAACTTTCTTGTTGTTGCTATGCTAGTCAATAAATTTATTGTTGGCATCCTGGTCTGACATATCAACATTTTCATTTTGGCATGACTGCAAACACTAGATCAGATAACTTATTAATACTGCCTCTTGGAAGAGACTAGTTACTGGAAATACCATTCTCGTGATTAAGAAACATGAGGTCATATAGTTGCACTAACCACATCCTGCTATTACAGTTGGGGACCAATGGAAGAAAATAAGTTCCTGCTTAAAGCAAGAGCAAATAAACTAAAAGATCTTTAAGATGTCCATGACAGCCTTATAATTACATTAAAAAAATATGCCATATTGTTCCTCCTTCCTCTTAGGTATAGTTATTAGAAGCTACAGTGGTAATAGTCTTTTGTGGTTTGTATTGAATGTTAAATTACTAACACTGCACTAAACTGAGGATATATTTTTAACCAATGGTTATCCAAACCTTTTTTAAAAAAGAAATAGAGGACTAATTACTGTTCTATTACAGTATAACTTTTGTTTGGGGATACTGTAACATTTCCATTTTTACTAGCAAATTAAATTCAGTTGGTGTTTATCGCTGACTTCAGCAGTAGTAGCCCTAAGTAGTGGCAATTTTAACTACACATTACATTATATTTTATTAATCCCACATATCCTATCTATAAAAGCTCTAATAATCTTCTTTGAATGGCAGCCAATGTATTTTCTGTAATACCACATCAAACTACCTATTGCAGGACTAGAAGACAAGGTGGGCCAAATTAATCACGAATATAAGTAATTCCTTTTAATTCAACAAAGCCAGCCAATTTACAACAGTTATGGATCTAGCCCTTTGTGGGTTGGTAGGGTTTTTGGGGGGGATGCGTGGGGGAGGGGAAGAATACGTTTTTTGATCTGGCGGTGGTATTTTTCTGTGCACTTAAATGCTACAGTTTTGATCTTAGAAAATGCAGCATTCACATTTTGAAACACTGAATACACAGATGACTTTTTAAATGTTTCCTGCAAACAATTTGAAAGCAACACAAGTATTATAGTATAAAGTACCAAAAATGATGCACCTTTTACAATTATGGACCACAATTTAATACTTCACTGATTGACAAACCATATATTAATTATGTTTCAGAATAAGCTCTACCAACCATTTCTCTACTCTGCCCTGCTATGTGAAGAACAAGGAAACTGGCAAATTTTGAAAGCCTCACAAAGTGTCTATGTTACTAAAATGCTAAAAAAAATGGCAAGTGTGAGCTTGCTAGATGTGCAGATGGTAAAGAAGTTTGTGTTTAGCTAACTTTATTATTCAAAAGAACTGTGTGCAGTTCTGGTCACCTCATCTCAAAAAAGGTATATTAGAAATGGAAAAGGTACAGAGAAGGGCAACAAAAATTAAGCATATGGAACAGCTTCCATATGAGGAGAGATTAAAGAGGCTAGGACTGTTCAGCTTGGAAAAGAGACCGTTAAGGGGTAATATGATAGAGGTCCATAAAATCATTAATGGCATGGAGAAAAAGTGTAATTTAACTCTTCACATAACATAATAATCAGGTGTCACCTAATGAAATTAATAGGCAGCAAGTTTAACACAAGCAGAAGGAAATACTTCACACAATGCACAGTCAGCCTGTGGAATTTGCTGCCAAGGGATATTGTGAAGGCCAAAAGTATAACCGAATTCCAAAAAGACTTAGGTAAGTTCATGGTGGATAGGTCCATCGATGGCTATTTGCCAAGATGGTCAGGTATTCAACCCCATGCTCTGGGTGTCCCTAAGCCTCTGAGTGCCAGATGCTGGGACTGGACAACAGGGAATGGATCACCTGACTGCCCTATTCATTCCCTTTGAAGCATCTGTCACTGGCCACTGTCAGAAGACAGGATATAAGGCTAGATGGAGGATTGGTTTGACCCAGTATAGCCGTTCTTATGTTCTTAAGAAGTGAATAAGAAAAATTCTGCCTAAAATATCCTGTCTCAACAAATATGTACACATATCTGTGGTGCAACTGTCAACTAGGAAAAAACAGTGAAAAAACCAAATATTGTAAAAGGTATAAATTGCCTATACCAACAATTAAGTGGCACCTGAAAGTAGCTTAACAATAGGTTCTCCTTCAGGTCACTGTCTGGAGCATTGAATATGGGAGCTAATTTGGCAGCAATCTTATAAGCAGACTACTAATATGAGTGTATCTGAAATCAAAATTCTTTATCTATTGAAAATATGCATTTATGAATAGCTAATATTAGTGATGGGCAAACCTCAAACTAGTTTGTAGATTTGTTTGATTTTAAAGCACAAATTACTAATGTTTAAACTTTTAAGCAGACATAAGAACGAACAACTGACACAGAGGCTTTGAAAGGTTGAATACATATAAACACTGAATTTGTTCAGAGGCAATAATTGTAATACCTGGAACACATACCTGAAGAGTTGTTTTAACTCATGGGAAACACTTTCTGTTACTGTCCAGTCTATTTCATTAAGCTTTTTTATTTTTTCTTAGGAAAGGCTGTACACTTGAGAAATGTTGTGAGGAAGCAACTGAAGAGACAGAGAAACATGTATTATAAGATGTCAAATACAGATTTTTAAGTTAAAAATAATAAAAATGAAGAAAGTTTAGAACCACAAGAGCATGTAATTTGTTGGATCAAAAATAAGCTTGGAGAATGAGATGCTCAAATGAGAAATAAGAATTGGAGAATGCATGCTCAAATGATGAATGACTAAGGATAAAAAGATACGTTTAAAATTACAAGAAAAAAATAGGGCAATGCAAAAGGAACATATTTATCCAGAATAAAATTATTTTTGAACCTTTCAGTACAGCAAGATTTTTATTGTTCTTCCTTAAAGTAAAAATTAGACTTATATATCAAATTGTCCAATAGAAAAAAAGACAAACGCAACCTTCATATGAAATTAGTTAGTAAAGTAAATAAGCTACAAGTTCATGAATCCAGTGCCAAGTCTACTCTATGCTCAGCAGCAGGTTTAGAATCAGTTGTTAGAAAGCAAACCACAGATTCTTCTATTTCTATGATGCCTGACTTCAGTACTGGGCAAACTAGTTGAAACTATAGTAAAGAACTGGAGTACTTGTAGCACCTTAGAGACTAACAAATGTATTTGAGCATAAGCTTTCGTGAGCAACAGCTCACTTCATCGGATGCATCCCATGTAGTGAGCTGTAGCTCACAAAAGCTTATGCTCAAATACATTTGTTAGTCTCTAAAGTGCCACAAATACTCCTGTTCTTTTTGCGAATACAGACTAACATGGCTGCTACTCTGAAACCTATAGTAAAGAACAAAATTGTCAGGCACATAGATGAACATAATTTGTTGGGGAAGAGTCAACATGGTTTTTGTAAAGGAAAATCATGCCTCACTAATCTACTAGAATTCTTTGAGGGAGTCAACAAGCACATGGACAAGGGGGAGCCAGTGGATATACTGTACTTAGATTTTCAGAAAGCCTATCACAAGGTCCCTCACCAAAGGCTCTTACGCGGGGTAAGCTGTCATGCGGTAACAGGGAAGGTCCTCTTATGGATTGATAATTGGCTAAAAGATAGGAAACAAAAGGGTAGGAATAAACAGTCAGCTTTCAAAATGGAGATGTAAATAGTGGTATTCCCCAGGGGTTTGTACTGGGCTCAGTCCAATTTAACATTCATAAATGATCTGGAAAAAGGGGTAAACAATGAGGTGGCAAAATTTGCAGATGATACAAAACTATTCAAGATAGTTAAGTCCCAGGCAGACTGCGAAGAGCTACAAAAGGATCTCTCAAAACAGGGTGACTGGACAACAAAATGGCAGATGAAATTTAATACTGATAAATGCAAAGTAATGCATATTTCAAAAACATAATCCCAACTATACATATTCAATGATGCGGTCTAAATTAGCTGTTACCACTCAAGAAAGATCTTGGAGTCATTGTGGATAGTTTTCTGAAAACATCCATCCAATGTGCAGCAGCAGTCAAAAAAGCAAGCCAATTGTTGGGAATCATTAAGAAAGAGATAGTTAAGGAGACAGAAAATATTGTATTGCCCCTATATTAATCCATGGTACACCCACATCTTGAATACTGCATGCAGATGTGGTCACCCCATCTGAAAAAAGATATATTGGAAAAGGTTCAGAAAAGGGCAACAAAAATTATTAGGGGTATGGAACATCTGCCATATAAGGAGAGATAATTAAGACTGGAACTTTTTAGCATGGAAAAGAGTCGACTAAGGGGGGGATATAATAGAGGTCTATAAAATCATGACTGGTTTGGAGAAAGTAAATAAGGAAGTGTTATTTACTCCTCATAATAGAAGAACAAATGAAATTAATAGACAGCAGATTTAAAACAAACAAAAGGAAGTATTTTTTCACACAACTCACAGTCAACCTGTGGAACTCCTTGCCAGAGGATGTTGTGAAGGCCAAGACTATAACAGGGTTAAAAAAAAATAGATAAATTCATGGAAGATAGGTCCATCACTGGCTATCATTGCAAAATTAAGAATCATTGCATATAGGAAAGTGACAAACTTCTCTATTAAGTACAATTCAGTACAAACTGTATTGTCTTATTTTTAGGGTTAAATTTTCAGAGCATTGTATGGGGTGTTAAGCTACATGGTTATCTTTTACATTCGGGGAGAGGCATAGGCAAATCCCTATGAATTGCTTTGATAATTTACCGTTTAGATGCTAGTACTGACAAGTAAGACGACCTATTTAAAATTTCTCATAGCTTTACACATGGTATAACTTGCTTGCAATTCCTAGTAAGCTTGAGGTGCTAATTCTGCCACCAATTATGTCAAAAATATAGTCACATTCAGTAGCAGGAAGTTTTGGATCTCTCTATTAGGCAAATAAAGATGAGGAAAGCAAATGTTTCAAACAGAGACTAGAAAAAGAATAATATTATACTCCATCATAATAAACATTTTCTCCACTTTGCAGCATAAACAAGGACATGGTGTAGATAAAAGTGGCAATAAATAAGAAAATATTTAATTCATATAAAATCCTATGTCCAAACAGCTTGCAGGAGAAATACACAAAATAGTCTCAGCCAAACTCAAATCAGGTGCTTTCATGGAGTTAATGAATGTATCCTGCTATAGGTTTCAGAGTAGCAGCCGTGTTAGTCTGTATTCGCAAAAAGAAAAGGAGTACTGGTGGCACCTTAGAGACTAACAAATTTATTAGAGCATAAGCTTTCGTGAGCTACAGCTCACTTCATCGGATGCATATGCTATAGTTTGCTGAATCAGAGTTCTAGTCTTGTGGAAATATTCCAACCCAGGGCCATTATAAAACAGCAGCCACATACTGCTTCCTTTAAGTAGTTGCTACTGCATTCTCTGGGCCTCTTCCTAGTTCAAATTCCATTATATGAATCAACATGCAATGGAATTTGAACTCATTTCCACAAAAGGCTTATTTTCTATTAAAAATGCTACATATTCAACAAATAACTCTTATAAACAGCCACCAACCTGCTCTGTTTCATTCTTAACTTCTTTTCTGGATAACTTTAAATATAAGATGTTGCTGAACTCTGACAAATATCAGCATACATTTATATACACACACACACACACACACACACACACACACACACACACACACACACCTATAGTAATTGTTTGAACTTAATCTTAAGTATTTAAATTGAAATTGCTTGTATAAAATTCAGCAACAAAACCTTGCAAATGATTAGGACTTTCCCCCCTCATCCTGCACTTACAAGGCAAAGCCAGCTGTGGGCTACATTTTAGAATCAGATGATGTTGGGAAGGACAAGACTATAACAGGGTTCAAAAAAGAACTAGATAAATTATGGAGGATAGGTCCATCAATGGTTATTAGCCAGGATGGGCAGGGTTGATGTCCCTAGCCTCTGTTTGCCAGAAGTTGGGAATGAGTGACAGGGAATCATAGAATATAAGGGTTGGAAGGTACCTCAGGAGGTCTTCTAGTCCAACCTCCTGCTCAAAGCAGGACCAATCCCCAACTAAATTATCCCAGCCAGGGCTTTGTCAAGCCTGACCTTAAAAACCTCAAAGGAAGGAGATTCCATCATCTCCCTAGGTCAGTGGTATCCAAAGTGGGGTGCACAAGACGATCCATTGGGGGGTGCGGCAGGAGGAGTGATACCGGGGGGGGGGAAGAAAGAAAAAAAGGGCGGTGTGGCAGGAGGAGTGCTGCCGGAAGGAGAGGGGGGAAGGGGCGGCTGGAGGAGAGCCGCCTAGAATGCTGTCCCTTACAGTGTGCCGCCCCAGGCACGTGCTTCCTACGCTGGTGCCTGGAGCTGGCCCTGCGAGGTATCCTGATGGAAGAGTGGGAGTTCCACAACGTGGAGGGGTTGACAGTGGAGCCCTCACTTGTTCGTTCACTTTCAGCCTATTGCGACGTATTGCAGTTTACGTGTGCCCGGTTAAGTGGATTTATGGATTATATTATCTAGTTTTAACTAAACTAACCCTCAAAAAATGGACAAGTGGCTTAAAAAGATTCCTGCAAAGAAACCTTGGATTGAAGATAATACTAATAATGAGAGCACAAGCGAACAACAAGAAAATGGCAGAGCTGACAGTTCTCCTACTCCTAGTACGAGCTCTTCGACAGCCACATTATGAGGTAAAAACAATGACGATCTAATCAGATCTGACAAGAAGTCAGCCAAAAAAATTCTAAATTATCAAGGAGACTATTTGAAATATGGATTTACATCCACTATCGTTAACGATGAACCTTGCCCTAAATATATATTGTGCCTTGAGATATTACCTAATGATAGTGTGAAGCCATCACGATTAGCAAGACATTTAAAAACTAAGCATCCAGAACATGAAGACAAACCACTAAAATTTTTTCACCAATGTTTAAAGTCATGAGATACTCAATCCAGTACTTTACAAAATTTCACTAAACTTAATGATAAATGTTTAGAAGCCTCCTTCGAGGTTTCTTACTTAATAGCGAAAGACAAAAAGCCACGTACCAGTGGGGAAACACTTGTTCTTCCTGCCACGGTAAAAATGGATGAAATAATACACAGAAAACAATATGATGACAAACTAAAATGCATTCCTTTGTCAGCAAATACTGTTGGAAGACGCATAGAAAACATTGCTGAAGATTTGAAGAAACAAGTATTAGAACAAATTACGCAGTGTGGGAGGTTTGTTATACAGTTGGATGAAAGTACAGATGTTTCTAACATGGCTCAGCTTATGGTACTTGCTAGATTCTGTTACAATAATGAAATACACAAAGAACTACTTTTTTGTGAGCCACTAAAGGAAATATGTACCGGAAAAGATATATTCTCAACAGTAAATGACTTCTTTAATAAAAACAATGTTTTATGGAAAAACTGTGTAAGTGTAAACACAAATGGAGCGGCTGCTTTGACTGGAATAAAGAAAGGATTCTGGGGTAAGGTTACAGAGATAGCACCACATGTGAAATTCATTCACTGCATCATTCATAGGCAAGCTATTGCAGCAAAGAAGTTGGAGCCAAAAGTGCACAAAGTGCTACAGGATGTCATCGATGTGGTTAATTTTATAAAAACAGGACCTTGAAATAATAGAATCTTTACAATACTTTGTAATGAGATGGGGAGTGACCAAGAAAATCTTTTGTACCACACAAAGGTTCGCTAGTTATCTCGTGGCAAAGTGCTTAAAAGAGTTGTCAAACTTAAAGATGAGTTATGCATTTTTCTTTTACAAAAAGACAGGTGTTCCAAATTTGCTGACCTTTTCTGTGATGACAAGCGGCTGTCAGTAGTATGCTACCTAGCAGATATTTTTGAAAAAAATAAGCACACTTAATCTGCCCCTTCAAGGTAAAGGTGACATTTTAACAATGAGTGAGAAATTAACTGCTTTTCAAAAGAAACTCGTGCTATGGAGAGAGCATTTTGAAAACGGATGTTTGAAAATGTTTCCATTGTTATGTGATTTTGTTGCTGAAAATGATGTAAGTGTGTCACCTATAAAAACTCGGAAACAGAATTTTCTAACCTGTTTAAAAATCTTCCAAAGGAAGAGTTTCAGTGGGTTTTGAACCTATTTGTTAAAAATATAAAAATGCAACATCTTCCGATTAGTTTGCAAGAACAACTGAGTGACATCAGGGAAGATGGAAATTTACTAGCTGAATTTCAATAAAAACCTTTGCATAATTGGGAAAAATGAGTATCATGATTTAGTAAGCTCAGCCAATAATGTACTTCTTCCATTTGGATCTACGTATGTTTGTGAGGCATCTTTTTCAGCTATGACAGCCATTAAAACCAAGGTGCGAAATAAACTGAACTTAGTCCTTCAAATCGATGTATCACAAAGTGTTAAACCAAGATTTTCAAAAATAATGAAGCATATTCAATCACATTGCTCTCACTAAAATTATTATTATTAATAATTTTTTTTAGTGAGAGCAAACAGGTTTTTTGTACCGTTAATAAAATAAAAAACATTTTAAAATATTGTTTATTTCATCTTTATCTCATCCTTTTAAATTTCTATTTTTGTGTATGTTTTATAATGTACATAATATATTAGTACAGTAGTACATGTACATAATTTATACATAAATAAACAAATAAATTTTGGGAGGGCATGCTCAAAAATTTTTTACTGATGGGGTGCACGATCAAAAAAGTTTAGAGACCACTGCCCTAGGTAACACATTCCAGTGTTTCACCACCCTCCTAGTGAAAAAGTTTTTCCTAATATCCAATCGAAACCTCCCCAACTGCAACTTGAGACTATTACTCCTCATTCTGTCATCTGCTACCACTGAGAACAGTCTAGATCCATCCTCTTTGGAACCTCCTTTCAGGTAGTTGAAAGCAGCTAACAAATCACCCCTCATTCTTCTCTTCTGCAGACTAAACAATCCCAGTTCCCTCAGCCTCTCCTCATAAGTCATGTGTTTCAGTCCCCTAATAATTTTTGTTGCTCTCCGGTGGATGCTTTCCAATTTTTCCACATGCTTCTTCTAGTGTGGGGTCCAAAACTGGACACTGTACTCTAGATGAGGTCTCACCAATGTCGAATAGAGGGGAATGGATCACTTGATTATTACCTATTCTGTTCATTCCCTCTGGGGCATCTGGCATTGGCCACTGTCAGAAGACAGGATACTGGGCTAGATGGACCTTTGGTCTGACCCAGTATGGCCGTTCTTATCTGGCGTTTGGTCTGCTCTTTGGACATTTCTGTTGTGCTCATAGAAGTCTACTCTCCACTTGATGTGGAAGTAATTTCTATTCATGTTAACAGGAAATCAGCATGCCCACCTGGGCACAACAGAATTTCAGGTAACACACATTGCCTCAAAAAGACAGCTGTGTTGGAATGCAACTGCAGAAGTCTGGATGTAGAACAGAACATTAAAATATTAATACATCATTTACATAATGAAGTGCATATCTTGATTCCTCATAGAATGTTTTAATAATTCTAGATGCTTCATAATTAATAATACAAGAATGCCCTTGTGTTACCTTAGGAAAGGAATAACTCAAAGACATGTTACAGTTGATATGGAAATTAGGTTTTGCATTGTTTACACAGGGGAAATAGATGCTAAGGACTAAGTTTAAAATCATATGGCTGTATATAAGCACCTGAGGACTGGAGGGGGAAGTTTGAGACAATTTACACAAACTCCTAAAGATAACAGGAAAAGTGGGAATTTGGCAAAAGATTTACCCAACTTTATCATCATTATTGATTCACTTTGATTCACATTGATTCATTAATTCACAATTCCCAGTACCTCAAATTGAAGTACTGACCTCAAAGGACTGCAGTACTCACTTGTTCCTAGTGGTTCATATGAAGGATATTATGAGCACATAAATCAAACATAGTAGTGATATCCATGAACTAAATTTCATTTATCAGGCAGTTGATTACCCCAGTCTGCGTTCTTCCCACAAATCCATCTCCACTAATCATTTCCAGCATTCCAACCCCCTGAGCATGATTCTGTAACTGTTGGTTTTGGGCAGGACTGGCCTTAGGGACAGGGGATCAGGATGGTTGCTCTGGGCACTAATTTTGGGGGGCAAGAAGGGCACCACATAACTCTTCTGGTCTGCTTTTTTTTTAAATAAAAACAAAGTTAGATCTTTCCTTTTTATCCCAAATACTCTGTTCCAAGGTTCAATGTGGACACTATTCAGCCCCGCACAAGTGATATTTAAAGTCTGTTAGCTCGAGACCCAAAGTTTGCAGATGATACAAAGCTGGGAGGTATTGCCAATTCGGAGAAGGATCGGGATATTATACAGGAGGATCTGGATGACCTTGTAAACTGGAGTAATAGTAATAGGATGAAATTTAATAGTGAGAAGTGTAAGGTTATGCATTTAGGGATTAATAACAAGAATTTTAGTTATAAGTTGGGGACGCATCAATTAGAAGTAACGGAAGAGGAGAAGGACCTTGGAGTATTGGTTGATCATAGGATGACTATGAGCTGCCAATGTGATATGGCTGTGAAAAAAGCTAATGCGGTTTTGGGATGCATCAGGAGAGGCATTTCCAGTAGGGATAAGGAGGTTTTAGTACCGTTATACAAGGCACTGGTGAGACCTCACTTAGAATACTGTGTGCAGTTCTGGTCTCCCATGTTTAAAAAGGATGAATTCAAACTGGAGCAGGTACAGAGAAGGGCTACTAGGATGATCCGAGGAATGGAAAACTTGTCATATGAAAGGAGACTTAAGGAGCTTGGCTTGTTTAGCCTAACTAAAAGAAGGTTGAGGGGAGATATGATTGCTCTCTATAAATATATCAGAGGGATAAATATAGGAGAGGGAGAGGAATTATTTAAGCTCAGCACCAATGTGGACACAAGAACAAATGGGTATAAACTGGCCACCAGGAAGTTTAGACTTGAAATCAGACGAAGGTTTTTAACCATCAGAGGAGTGAAGTTTTGGAATAACCTTCCAAGGGAAGCAGTGGGGGCAAAAGATCTATCTGGTTTTAAGATTCTACTCGATAAGTTTATGGAGGAGATGGTATGATGGGATAATGGGATTTTGGTAAGTAATTGATCTTTAAATATTCAGGGTAAATAGGACAAATCCCCTGAGATGGGATATTAGATGGATGGGATCTGATTTACTATAGAAAACTCTTTCCTGGGTATCTGGCTGGTGAATCTTGCCCATGTGCTCAGGGTTTGGCTGATTGCCATGTTTGGGGTCGGGAGGGAGTTTTCGTCCAGGGCAGATTGGAGAGGCCCTGGAGGTTTTTTTGCCTTCCTCTGTAGCATGGGGCATGGTTGACTGGAGGGAGGCTTCTCTGCTCCTTGAAGTTTTGAACCATGATTTGAGGACTTCAATAGCTCAGACATGGGTGAGGTTTTTCATAGGAGTGGTGGGTGAGATTCTGTGGCCTGCGCTGTGCAGGAGGTCGGACTAGATGATCAGAGTGGTCCCTTCTGACCTTAGTATCTATGAATCTATGAATCATTAGTTTTTTCATCACTGGAAAGGGGAGATTCCCAGCACGTGTTCCTACCCCTATTAAACCCTAAAATATCAGGCCATAAAAGTATCTCTCTATTTTGTATAGAAAACCTATTTTTGATAGAATTTTCCTCTCCCTCAGAGGTCTAGATATCTGGATTTATGATAAATAAGACAGCCTGCCTTTGTAGGCAGAGACATGAAAACCAGCAGCAATAACTATTTTAAAAATCTCCATAAAATATTTCAGAGAACCTCAACTTGTCTGACTCAGAATACTTATGGCAAAAGGAAGCAGAGATCTCATCCAATCAGCTCTGTAGCTCCCCATTATAGAGCTTCAGTTTTTTTATGTCCTTGGCAGACTGACCTTTTTCCTGGATGTAAGTCAGCTTGTCCTTGAGTCAGCATCTTTGGCTTTGAGTAGCTTGGAAGGCTGTGGCTAATTTGTGTTGGATCTGGCCCTCATGTAACATCATATACAACCAAGATATTCTAAGTTAAACAGTCTTCCATGAAGAGAGTTAGTTTTACTCTAAATTTCTCAAGACCATGAGGGTGGAAATAAATGCTGGCCTATAAAACACACTACATCGTAGCAGGCAGTGAAGGAATTTAACTATTTTGTTCCAGGTTTCATAAGTGAGCATTTATTGTTTCCTTGGCGTTTATATAATTGAATTTTACATTCTGTTTACTCAAACAGAAATTTAAGTCTCATGCACTTTCACTTTTACCATATTCTTTGTGTAAGTTAGGGGGTTTTGAACTCCTTTATCAATGCTATTAATTTTATTAAATGTAAAATTATAGATTTGTGCCTGTGTCAAATGTGCTATGCTGGGATATCCACCCCAAACACATTGCCAAACTCATTCATTTAATCCTTACCTACAATAACTTCACATTTAACAAACAAACCCTTTGTCCAAGCCATGGGAACAGCCAGTGTTACTAGGATGGTTCTCCAATATGCCAACCTCTTCATGGGCCACCTCAAAGAAGAATTTCTGGCAAAATGAAACACAAAACAATATACCCGAGATAGACCGATGACATTTTCATACTCTGGAGACATATCCTAAACTCCCTCAGATTTCTACCACAACACTATTTATCCATCCAAATTCTCTCTAGAATACTCCCACATCAACATCTGGAACATCACAATCAGCTTGAACAATGGAATCCTAAAAACAAGTAGATACAAGAAACACACAGATCACCACACCTCCACAGATCCAGCAACAATTCAAGATGCACCAAGAAATCGGTTATCTACAGCCAGGCACTCAGATACCACAGAATGCACTCTAAAGAGAAAGTCTGGGATGCACACTCAAATAAAATTAAAGCCACCTTCACCAAACAAGGCCACCCAAATACCATGGACCAGGTGTGCATAACTTGGAACCTGCCATGGGTCTATGGAAAAAAATATCACTGATATCAACTCATCTAGATATTTGCCTAGTTTTACAACAGGCTACATAAAAAGCACTAGTGAAGTCAGTACAAACTAAAATTTCATGGACAGTGATTTTATGCTGCTCTATATACTATACAATGAAATGCAAGTACACTTCTTATATTTCAGTTTATTTATTTTATAGTATGGTAAAAATAAGAAAGTAAGCATTAACACATTAATAGTGTGCTATGCCAACTCGGTATTTTGATGCCTGATTTTGTAAGTTTTTAAGAGAATTGACACTTGGGGTATAGTAGTCTGGAGAGGTCAAGAGCCACTGACCTATCCCTGGACCTGCAGGTGCTGAAGGCTCTAAGCATAGCAGAATTCTATTGCACAGAATGGGCAGATTAGGGCGTGACCATACAGGAGGATTTGCCACTTTCTCTGTACTACACAGCAATGGCTCCATGGTAGCTCTTTCCACAGAAGTATTAAGGAAAGATGGTAGGCTCAAAGGAGTAAAGTTCCTCTTGTACCCTAGTCTCTAATATCCACAGGCTGTACATGGACAGATGAGACACTAAACCAGATTATGTTGTGTAAATTAAGTTTTTTCATGTGTGATTAAGAGCTACTGCTGATACAGGCTCTCTTTGCGATGTTGAAATTCTTCAGTGGACCTAATTTCAAAGTACTAAAAGTGTACACTATAGCTTATTGTCATTTGCTTAAACTGACCTCAGCAGCATAACTATTTTAATACAAAACAGATGCATTATCTTGCATTGAAGTATTACACAGAGTTAATTGAACAGACTATTGATAGCAGAAGTTTTTTGAAGTCTCAGCAATACTGTATCTAAAAAGCTGCTACAAGTGGTTTTTTGGGGGGATTGCACTAGGTCTATCCTTTTCTCTTAACCAGCTAGCTCAGATTCTTAGAATTTGTATTTGAAGTACCCCTCATACATTTAAACCCCCTTGAAAATATGGTGTATGAAGCAGGACAATGTATTTAAAAACATATGATAATGTATTCAGATTTCTATTTCTTAAACTAGTTAAACTTGTTAAAGGTTAAGGGCACTAATTAAAAATATTACAAAAAACAGGATAATCCATAATATCCGTCCAGAAGTTTTACCAAAGAGAAGCATCTATGACACCAACAATAACACCTTTTTTCAGTAGCATTCATTTGACCTAAACATAGAGGGATAAAAGGCCTTTCCATCATCACTCCTGGGTGAGTTTTTTTCCAGGATAAAGGCCTGTACTCTACTGTACATTATTCAAGCTACAGTAATGTCCTACAAAACCTCACCTCAAATTTCAACACAAACTAAATTCTCAATACTTGGCCATTCATGTTTAGGGGTTTAAGCCAATCTCTAGCTATCAGGGATGGATGAGAATGTGGAGGGGCAGAGTATCCATCATCTGCCTGGTTGTTGCACACTCCTCTTTAGGGTCTGCCACTGGCAGAAATAGGATACTGGACTAGATGGATTGGTGCCTGGTCCAGTATAGCAGTTCCTACATTCTCTTCATGAGACAATGTACTAAAAGGATAGCGAAGATGGTCGAATAGGCTTGCGGTACTTTTGGGGTCTGGTGATCCAGAAGAAAAAAAAAGTGTTTGGGGCAGGATTCCCTGGTCTACCAAGTCATCGGTATGACAGGAACGAGGAGACAAAGTAAGCAGAGATTAGCTTCCAGGAAAATATCATGTGGTATATTTATTGGCTGTCTCAGACACCTTACTTGATACCTCCCTTTCAAAGACCATGGAACCAGGAACCATCAATCTGGCCCTCAGTATCATCCAGATCAGTCCAACACCAGTTCCCAACAAAAGTAACATCTTTCACAATAATCTCATAAAAGAGATAACTGCATAACTGAGACCAAGTTGCATAAATCGGCCAGCCTAATGTTAGCTCCGCTCATTCCAATAGGCCTCTCAGCACAAGCCCAGATAGGGTAAAAGAGGTATAATGGTCATATAACCAGTCTTGCTGAGTAATGATGTCACTGGGGGTAGGGGATGTAGTGGGTGGCTTGGAGGGAGACGTGGTGTGTGTCACTAGGTGAATATGATTTGGAGTGAGTTGCAGAGGATGACTGAGGGAGACCAGGTTAGCGGTGGATGGCTGTGATGGGGTGAGGGGGGGGAAGATGACTAAAAGGAGGACTAGATTATGTGGGGACAGTGTGTGAAAGGTGTTGTGTATCATTTTTCTTTAATAGCATATGCAATAGACACAGCTGCTCTTCCTGCCTCAGTTGCCAGATGCCATGCTTGCAGTGCAATCTTTATCCCAATCAACTCATCTGGCAAGTTTAAAAAAAAGAATATAAATCAAGAACCAGAAATACACACTTGTTACAGAACCACTGGGAATTTGTAAAAAAAAAAAAAAAAAAAATCAACAGACCAAAGTGGAAACTCCATAATTAAACAAGTTGGTAGCAAAGTTGGGAATAACAGATAGAGCGGAAACAGCAGCAGGAGAAGTTCAGCTAAAAACCAAAAATGCCTGGTGGCACTTCTACATTTTGTCCCAGGCTATTTAAATCCTGACACGAAGAGTGAGGAATGTTTGCAGGATTGGGCCCACGCACGCACACATGTGCATTCTCTCTCTCAACTATAAAAAGCTTTTTTCATTACCAGGTTAAACTTTTCGTCAAAAGTTTTGGAAATTGCTCTTTAGTTTTACAGAAGTTTCTGAACATTCTGAACAGATTTAAATTCCTTTATCCCTAAAAAGATATTGTTTCACAGATTAACTATCCTGAATGGCTAACTGTCTATTCACTAGCTCCCTGAGCAAAATAGGTCATTGTGAACCAGATAAATTTAACAGACTGCTTATGGTTTTTATGTATTTTTATATTCTTTGGGAAACTTTATGCTTGTTTGCTAGCAGTATATACATAGGGAAAGAAGTGTTTTGGAGAGAGAAAAAGAGACTTGATAGAAACTGGTTGGGAATTTTATGACAAAACGAAAAAGTGTTCATTAATCAAACCTAAAATGTTTTGGAGAAATGTATCAGGTTTGATGAATCTCTGGAAGGTTCTTGCATGGTCTCCCGCCAGCCAGCAAGCCCGGGCTTCCAGGGTAGCATTGCCATGCTATTCAGTGGTGGGCAGCAGTGAAACCAATAGGAACCGTGCCAATTTCAGTCAGCAGCTGTTGGGACCCTAGTGAGAATATTGTGTTTCAGAAACACCAGGTATGGGTAATTCTAAAACAAAATTTTACAGAAATTCTGTTTCATGGAAAATTTTAGGAAGAGATACATTTGGGTTTGAACTGGAATGAAATCAACACTGCAAAAGGTTGAAATTTCCTTCCAAATAGAGATTCCAAATTAGGTCCTGCTCCACTGCTGAGGCTACAAGTCTTGGAAAGGCCACTACAAAAAGTTCTCTTACTATTACATTTAGCAGATATTTATGTACAAAACAAAGTATGATAGAATCTATTCTGAGTAGGTTCTCTCTCATTACCTAATATTCTAGGGTAAAAATCTTGATGGAAGCTTGTGTTTAAAAATATCTGTTCAACTTTCCAGTCAGTTTTGTAATAGTACAATGAAAGCATTAAGGAAACATGTAATGACATATTAATATTGGTGTAATTGCTTGTGTGCTATTGTTTACAATATCTTTCTGTTTCAAAAGTACATTCGTTCTGAATAAGATGATAATTCTGTAATAGATCATGTCCAGAGTACACTGGAATCTGACAGACAGACTGTTTATTGAAATAATGCAATTTGTAACCTTTATGAATTTACCCCAGCGGTATTTCAAATATAGAATAAGAAAGTAGTAAAATTTAGTCAGACTAAGTAGTACTTAAAATTATTTTCTTTGGTTTCATTCTGCAGGTGTAGGTTCTAATGTGTACATGAACAGGATTGCAGTCCATTTATCATAATCATCTCACCATTTTTGTTGTTAAGTGTATTTTATTGTGGCCTTAAATTCAGAGGATTGCAGAAGAAAATATTCCCAACACACAATCATCATTTTAAAACAGGATTTTTTCCCCCTAACAGAAAAAGCTATTAAAAAAGACAAAAACAGTTTTTTGATCCATCACGCTATTCACTGGTAATTACATTATCTTATTGACATAGTCTTTGCTATTTTATCTCGCCTCCCCCCCTGTCCTTACTACTGTTTTGTTACTTGTGTCATGTCAAAAATTAATTTGTAATCTCCTCAAAGCAGATATATTGTTTCATCTGTTTTAGGAGTTGTTTTCACAGTTTTGGGTGATGTCAAAAGGAAATTTCTATGAAGAAAATAAAAAAAAAAAGCTCTTAATGTCTTTAAAATCACTTTAATCTAATCTGGGACCAGAAGCACTAAAATTCATTAATCACCACATGGTTATTGTACAGCATAATGACAGTGCACAGTTGAAGTTGTTTGGATGCCTTAACTGTATATTTACATATCGTGACAGGTTTGGAATTTTCTCAAGTTTAACCTTAGTTCTGAATTTCTGCTGCTTGTTTGGAGGATAATTACAACATCTCTGTAATATTAGTAATTTAAAAATGATAAACATGTACGCTCACCTTTCACTTCATTTTAGCATAGTTTTTTGTCTGGGAATGAATCTAGTAAATCAGTGTTGGGATATACAGTATAACACCACAAATTGATAAACACCATTCTCTAGAATGTTACATAGTAGCATTTTTGAACAGATACCAGAATTGTCTTTGGAAGAAAAAACCCACATGGTTATTGTAGAAATATTACATTTGCTTGCAGTCTGTCGTCTCCCAAAAACATCACTTTGGCTATATGTCAGGTAGAAGAAGAAATTGGCTGGCTGAGAGTTGTTAGCTAACTATTTCTAAAGGATTTCTAGGTAATGGAAAACAATAGCTTGAAGGGGGCATGGAGGGAGAAAGCTGGTCACAGCAATGTCAGACCTCTTTCAGCAGGAATATATTTTAACATATACTAATACAGTAAATTAAATAAATTTCTATCTTGGTACCACCAATTGATAGTCCACTGCTATTAATTTGTGCTAGCCCCTGTCACTTTCATGTAGAGGAATAATTTATCTAATTTCTTTTTATAACATTTGAATCAAATTTGCTAGTTCTGTGGGCTAGGGAACCTTCTGATAAAGTTTTGAGGCAGGTATGGCCAAACTATGGCTCACGAGCCACATGCGGCTCTTTTTCCATTAAAGTGCAGTTCTCAATGCCCTCTGCCCCCGATTTTCCACCTACCAGATTGGGTGGGGAGAAGAGAGTTCAGGATCTCTGCCTTGCAGCAGGATGGTCCGATAGGGGCTTCTGTCCAGCGGGGAGGATGGTCTCGGTGCTTCAGCCCTGCGGGGCACATCTGCCGGGGCTCCAGCAAGAGTGGGGCTGACGCCTCGAGCCCCGACTCCTGGCAGGTGTGCTCTGGTTCTTGAGCTTCTGAAGATTGTCATATGTGGCTCAGAGGGCCAGTAAGTTTGGCCACCACTGTTCTGAGGTCCTCTGTTTAGTCTTTGTTCATTCACAGTTAGAGGATTGTCAGAAAGAAGAACCCTCATTGACCAGATAAATAGAAGTAGATTAATTAATAGATGTGAATTGTTTAGAAGCAGTATTGAGGTAGTGCTGTATAAAGGTCTTATATCCCACCAACTCCTGCTATGGCTAACCCTTGTATTAAGTTCAAAGGAAGTCAACTTACTAAGGCCCCAATTCAGCAAAGCACTTAGGTATGTGCATATCTTTAAGCATGTAAGTAGTCTCTTTTGTGAAATTAGTGGGATTATTTGCTGGATCAGGTCTGAGCTTGCATCTTAAGGTATATTGTTATTCTTCTAATGAAAACAACAGGATGTGTCAGGGAGAGAAAAAATAAACAAAAGAATGTTTAAAATTATCTCCCCTCCTCCCCCACCAAAAAAAATCCGAAAAAGACCCCCTAAAAAGATCTCACTTATTTGAACAGAAATTCTAACAGAACTCAGAGAAACTTCATGAGCACCCTCTACTGCCTACTTTTAGAAATGCCACTGTAGGTGAGGAAAATATAAGTAGTCCTAATAACCGAACTGCCATTCATATTTTTACTACTTTGAACAAGTAAGGAGCCTTTTACAATTTTTTCCTTTTCTTTATCTGGGGGAAATCTACTTGAAAATTATCTTTTAGACTGGAAACTTTGGAGAAAAGTTTATTTACCTGGATCATATGAAAATCTTAATTTGATCCTGACAAAACTAAGGCTCTTATCATGCATATTTGCTTAACTTTATTCTCTGTGAGTAGTCCCATGAGCTTCAGGTGTGTAAATATTTTAAGATAGTAAAAAAGCCACTTCAAGATCAATAACATTTACCAAGTCATGAGGAATGGTAAGTCTGTCAAAATACACACCTGGCTGGTTTAGGCAAAGGAGCTTTGGCTAGACCAGTAGAGGAAAGAGGGCTATGGGCCCTTTAAGGAGTTCCCCTTCCTCATAGAAGTTCAGCTTTCTCTTGGGCTGCAGAGCTTGGGGAGGAGGCATCTTCTGGTCAGAGAGGTGCAGTGGAAGTCCATTGTCTCCCAACCATCTGAGTACATATAAACCATTGCAGCCAAGCTAGTTGTTGGTGCCTCCTGGTGGCAGGTGTCCAGTCCAGGTAGTCCTTCCATCGGAGGCCTGGTTCCCTAAAATTGGTATTAGAAGTGGATTTTAGGGAAGGTATCTCCTAAGCAGCTGAGGAATGAGATGAGACTTCTAAATTCTGATACCAAGAGACACTCCTCTTTTCCCTAGCTCCTTAGCCCTCAGACAAGGTGAAGGAAGTTAGGTCCCAGGAATGAGCTTACGCCAGGTGTGGAGGATTGGGGAGCTGATGGCACCCATTCTACAAGTGAACTGCTTAGGAAGGGAAGGATGACCTGCACTGTACAAGTTATAGCCAAATAACTCATCTGGGAACTAAGTTAATTTCAGCCTAGTTAAATCATATCTTGCAACTTGTCTTTCTTCCTGTGTGTCTGGGGCAATGGCTTAGGTAGTGAACTTCCCAATATTGTGAAATGTTCAGAGATGAAAATTAGATCTGTTGGATAATCTACAAAAGAGCTCTGTGTAAGCTCAAAACCTTGTGTCTCACCAACAGAAATTGGTCCAATAGAAGATACTACCTCACCCATCTTGCCTCTAATATCCTAAGACCAACCACAGCTACAGTACTACATACAACAATTTTATACATGACCGTTCTGATTCTGAAATTATATGCTTACGTTTTTCTTCAATAAAATGCACATACTTAGCCTTTCCAAATATCTTGTATAAACAGTGGCAGCTAAAGTAGATCTGAAATTAGGTCAAGAAACGTACATCCATCTTTAAACTTGTTTATGGGGGAAGAATTTATGCTGAACAATTCCGAAAGAATCGTTTTTTCTGAAGCTTTTTTTTTTTAAGCTCTATGTTGATTCAGAGTTTCTTCCCCAACCCCTTTCTTCAGAGGTATCTCAAAGGTGCAATTTAAATGGGAGAATAATCTATATATAGATGTTCAAATGTATAGATAGATAGAACCAATGATAGATAATGTAATGACAGTAATGATAGAACCACACCCATAGTAGATAGTGTGTCCCACTTTGAAAAAAAAAATTTCTTTTGCATTTGGTATTTTCTTTTCTTTGGCTTAATTAATTTTGGTCCCAAGTCTATAATGTGATATGCTGGAATGAACCTGTGCACAGTTCCACTGAAATGGTTGGAAGTTGAAGCCAGACAAATTCACACTAGAAATAGGACAAATTTTTAATGATGTGAGAAATTAACCATTGGAACAAGGTCCTGATGGATTCTCCATCACTGACAATTTTTAAGTCAAAATTGGATGTTTTTCTAAAAGATGCACTAGGAATTATTTTAGGGAAGTTGTATGGCTTGTGCTATGAGATCAGACTGGATCACAGTGATTCCTTCTGGCCTTAGAATCTGTTAAATCAACTTTGCATTAGCACAGAGATGTGCGCTAGCAGGTTGTATTACAGGGATGACAACTAAAATAGAACATTTTGGCAAAGCAAAAAAGAGAATCAGAACTAGGTCTAGAGGTTACATTTCCTTACTCTTCCATCTTCAAAATAGGAACATGAGGATATCATGCAGACTGTGCAAGGAACCGTGTCTCCAAGAGCACAAGTTTTGCATGAAAGGTTATTGCATCTGTTCAAATCATGTTGAAGTGTTTCATTTTTCTTTAATTTAATTCCCAGTCGTGTGCCGGCGATGCCCCTCTGCCATGTGCATTGGCCGGGCTGGACAGTCTCTACGTAGGAGAGTGGGTGGACGCAAATCAGACGTCAAGAATTGTAACATTCAGGAACCAGTTGGAGAACACTTCAATCTCTCTGGTCACTCGATCACAGACCTAAGAGTGGCTATACTTCAACAAAAAAGCTTCAAAAACAGACTCCAACGAGAGACTGCTGAGTTGGGGTTAATTTGCGGACTGGATGCAGTTAACTTGGGCTTGAATAGAGACTGGGAATGGATGGGTCATTGCACAAGGTAAAACTATTTCCCCATGGTGTTTCTCCCTCCCACCCCACCCCCTACTGTTCCTCTGATATTCTTGTTAACTGCTGGAATTAGCCTACCTGCTTGTCACCATGAAAGGTTTTCCTCCTTCCCCCCCCTGCTGTTGGTGATGGCTTATCTTAAGTGATCACTCTCCTTACAGTGTGTATGATAAACCCATTGTTTCATGTTCTCTGTGTGTGTGTGTATATAAATCTCTCCTCTGTTTTTTCCACCAAATGCATCCGATGAAGTGAGCTGTAGCTCACGAAAGCTTATGCTCTAATAAATTTGTTAGTCTCTAAGGTGCCACAAGTACTCCTTTTCTTTTTGCGAATACAGACTAACACGGCTGCTACTCTGAAACCTATTTTTCTTTAAGTTATCATGGACTTTAGGCATTCCTGTCTACAGCGTTCAGGTCTAATAAACTGCACATAACTGCAGAGATAAAATATTCTTTCACCTCACAAAGGCTCATAGAATCCAAGATTTAGTCTACAGTTGCAGACAGAGTGGAGAAGGCATTAGTTGCAATAATTCTTGTTTTACTATGGGTTAATTGAAATTTACCAAGACCTCTCATTAGGGTGTCCTGCCTTTTTTGACCTTGCTAATGCCATCTCAGATTCTTTGGATCCACTACTGAACTCAGATGAGTACCAGACTGTTAACTCTTGACCCTACCCTTCATGTTATTTCAGGCTTTTTCCAAAGATTCTCTTCTAGGGTTTGTATTCATTTAGCAAAGCTAAAATTGTTACCGTACCACTTCATTTACACAATGGGAAAATGACTTAATAGCCACAGACATTTGGCATCTAATAAAGCAGTTTTACAAAGCCCATAAAAGGGATAGAAGTAGGAGTTTCCAAGACATTTAAGTAAGATCTTTAGTATGTGTCAGTGAAGCAGACCATTTGAACTATATCAAAGTTGTCATGTATAAACATATAAATGTTTCCTTGTATTATTTCATAACAGGGTTAATTAAATTTGCATGATATAGATGTTGGTTCTAGTTAGTATTGTTTGAGTCTATTAAATAAATTTCACTTATGAAACTAACAATAATTGAGGAGTATTCTTTTTCCACACATCTCAAATTATGCAAGAAAGGGTGATCTTTGAAAATGCTTGTTAATATGGAAATTGCAAGAGTTTCAGTATTGTTTTACAGATAATTTTAGGTGATTCTGTATGGTGCTAAACATAATCAAAAATGTTCCTCTCCAGTCAAAGGTAGTCTTCATGGATTTATGAGATTAAAACAGTGTTTCAGTTCCTCAGAAAATGTCACAATGCAAAGGTGTAATGCACATCCTTTTAGACCTACTAGTTTATAAATTCCAGTTTGTGGATGGAATTATTAACTTTTCTACCTCTAATTTCAAGCACTAGGCCAAAGCTTGTTCTCAGTTACACCAATGCAGAGCAACATGGGGCCCCTGTATATGACAACTATTTCAGCTAATAGTACTGGTATACTAGAGACAGCAATTTTGTCTCTAACAGAGATACAGTGTCCTAAAATTTATTTTAAAACATTTTTTGTATAAGAAGCAGGCACAAACTGCCCTAAAGGGTTCAGATTCCATTCCGCCTTGGGGTATTTAGCTGCAGGGCAGAGACTTTATTTTCCTGAGACATGAGAATTGCCCAAATTGCAATGTTTCACATATGTTCTCTAAATAGTGTGGAGACAATCTTGTGTGAAAATTCACACTGACCTCAGTGGGGCTCAGCATTGGTGCAGGGATCCACCCACGCAGATCTAATTACAGGATCAGGTCAATAGCTTGGACATCTTTGCCTTCTCTAGCACAATATTCAAAATATGTGTTCTGGGTACAGTTACTAGAAGCTAATCTTTGTTTTTAAATTTATTAATATTTTATTATGTTTAGTAGTAGCAGTGTACAGAATTTCAAACATTAGATCAACAGTTAGATGTATACAGTAGATAAAAATGCCTATTTCAAGTGTAAATGCTTTTAACAAACTTCAACAAACCCATAAAACCAAGTTACAATTAACTCCAGCTGCTAATCAACACATACATGATCACAAGCCTAAACAAAAAAACCATTAAATATATCATAAAATATCCTGCATTCCAGTAACACCAACTTTTATATCTCTCTCCCCCCCCAAACATACAACCAGCAGTCCTCTTTCTTTTAGGTTTAGGAAGTACCAGCCTGAGCTCCCCTGTTCAGATCAAGTGCAATATTATATGAGCAAAGGGATGGTCTTTCCAGCAAGAAGATCACCATCCTTTTAAAGTCAATACAAATACCTCAATCATAAATCAATTGCCCTCCCTATCAACAAGGCAACAGATCCCTAACATTATGAACTAGTGTCTGCAGTAAACAAAATGTTTAATGTTAGTTTAATTTTGATATTCCAAACAGCTCTCAAGGACTCACCACAGGGACAGCCAGTTTCACTAGAACCATTAAGGCTTAGATTTACTACCCCACCCATATCAAGTAGGATCATTTCTTTATTTGAACATTTCAAATTTTTTATGTCTATTGAGAGTTCAGCCCAAGACAAGCATTTCAAGTTCACGGCTTTTGGAGGAATCAAAAACTGAGCTTTACAGAAATAGGACAAGTAACAAGGAGAAAGCACCAAGATCTATAGCCAATGGTTAACTCTTCTGCCTACTAAGGGATTTGAAAATGGTGGAAAAAAAATTCATATACCATTGGCTGATATCTGGGGTCAGAAGTCAAATAAATGGGTTAAAACACATATAATATTTCTTTTAGAGCCTCCTGAGACCCAGTGTTGAGGGGATGTAAAAGGAGATTTACTTGGCCCTAAATAGAGAGAGTCTGTTCAAGAGAGTCTGTTTCAAGAGAAGCCTGTCTTCCTCTCCAAGTAACTATATAGCTCCCACGTCACCATACAATCCGAGTGCTTCACAAACATTAATGAATTTATCCTCACAACACCTCTGTTTATCCTTGACTAGCATTTCTAACAGACCAAATTTATTAGCCTTTTTAATTAATATCACCATTCTCAAGTTCAACTTTTTGCAGTTTTAACATGGTTCATTTTCTCAGAGCTAAAACAATCTTTTCAAATGCAAAATTTATAAATTAACTCATCCTATAATGTCTAGAATTAAAGGCAGAACAAACTGCTAGTCAGATAGTTAAATGGGATTGTTGGTCATTCAGTTGACTCCAGTCTGGCCTGACTTAAGCTTTAAGACTATAATGCTGATTATTATTTCAACAATTTATTGTTTTAACCTGGCAGACTGGCACTCCGAAGGAACAAAAGGGTCATACTAACGAACAAAACCTCCTTTAATAAATGATGGGAAGGAATTTATCTTCTCATCTAGACATGACTGCTTCTTTGAAGCGATGTTATGAGCATGGATGATGATATGATGCATAATAGTTAAAGCACATCACACTTCGTCTCAAAAAACTACTTCAGGGGTTTGAAATCTTCCTAAACACTGGCCAGATGGGGCTGTGAGCAACAGGGAACTTGCCCAGTAGGGTGCATGCTTTCTTAGGCTGTAGGTCTGGTACGTATGAGTTTTAACTTAATTACTCAACAGTAGTTCCTTCATACTTATAGCTGCCATTATCTTTTGTAAGCCCAGTTGTCACCCATTTCTAACTTCCCCCATACTAAAATATTCCCACTGGAATTTCAGATGCTAAATCTCATTTCAGGGTAGAATTTTTCTGGGAAGTTTGGAAATTAATCACATACTAGATTTAAAATATGGGGCCAGATCCTAATTGTTATAAGTCAGTATAGTCCTGGTGAAGTTAATGGAGCTACGCCAATCTACACTAGCTGAGGATCCTGCTCATGGTGTTTTTTCAAAACTGTCTTATCTTATGGTTTTGACAAATTTCCTCATATTTTGGTACCTTTATATTTCCCAAATGGCTTGACCTACACACTCTTTTCTTGACCTTGATGAGAAGAGATGCCTTTTATTTATATTTATTCATTTGGAGAGGAAAAGGGAGTAGTAGCATTGTGGGAGTATTGGTCTCCCAAAAAAAAACAACAAAAAAACTGTTATATTTAAGGTTAAGTGCCATTCAAAACAAGACAGTTTTTTAAAAAAAAATCACTAACAAATTCCATATATTAAAAACTCAGAGAAATCATAAGCTAAATTTATATAAACTAGTCTGAGGATTTTAACATCTAATTCTTATAACAGAGAATTTGGCATTTTGTACTGTTCAGAATTTGATTTTCTCCAACCTTTCTATTCTGTGCACCACTTTGTAATCAATTTGCTTGCCAATAACCTACACTTACCCCCTGCCCCCAATTTCCACTGCTTGATTCTCAAAATAATTTATTCTATAGACCACTGGTGATCCAGTCAAGTTTGAGAACTTGAGTCTTGAGAAGCAAAAAATATAAGGAAATAAAGAAAGTAGCTAAAAAGCCTCCTACTCATAATAATCTTTTCTGTGCTAAAAAACTTACTCTGGGATTTTATATTTAAAGAAATGAAAAAATACAGAACGACCACCATTAAAAACAGCTCAGTTGGCTGCTGATATATATACACACACATTTCATGCTGATCTGCTGCCTTAAAGAAGAATCAGCTAGATCCCCTTTTCATGGTTCTCAATCATCCACAAGGCACTCTTAAGTAGGCTTTCACCAGAGGCTTCATTTATGATACCTAGAATTCTGTGTTGAGTGTGAGTCATTAAAACTGTGTTCACTGATTATCATTACCACAGCTTAACCCCTTCACTGCTGAAGTTTTAAATGCAATCTTCCTTTCTAAACAAGAAATACTAACATTGTCAGACAACATGCAGCAAACTGCAGTAACTTACTATGGAAGAAAACTTGGCATTCTTCTTCAAGGGTTCTGTATATTCCCACTTTCCAGATATGGAAACTAGCCATCAAATTGTGGAACTGCCTTGGAAAGCAGTGTTCTCTGGGGGATGCACAATAATTCTCTCATGAGGGTAATGTCATATATAGGGAAGTGTACCCCTGAGCTGCTTCAGTTCCCTCTCCACAATCACAGAAAGTGAATAGAACTCTCCTCCATGTCCTCAGCACTAGACTTTCCCATAAGCCTAGTTTTAGACTTTGCTGTACATAGCTATCTTATACCAGACAGTTTAATGTAAATAGCCCTCACCAACCAGGAAACCCTTGGCTTTTACTGGGACTATGTCAGGCCTTGAGAGCCTATAAGGGCTCAGGAAGTGCATCTATTACCTAGTGATTATCCTGGAGATCATGTCTAGTGCCTGCAATATCATGGAGTAACATATGCTGTAACCCAATGTGCAATTTGCCATGTGTTCACTCCACACATCAGAAGGGACATACACTTGTGGCTCCAGGTTTGTCTGGCTTCCCAAAGCCCATAGCCTCATACTTCAGTAGGCCCATTGGTGTCTCCAAGACCAGTCTCCAGGCCAAAGTCCTCTTACATAGACCCAATATGTATTTTATTCCTCCAGCACCACCTTCTATCACAGGCTCAATAACAGAGTCTTTCTAGCCCTATACTAGAAAAGAATCCTTCACCAGCACCATGTGGTTGAATCTAAAGCATCACCAAAAGCCAAATTGGCATGGTCCATTAAGTCTCAGTAGGCCCATTGTTGATGCAGGAAGTAATCACCTCACTGCCTATTCCTCTCTGACTCCATTGCCCTCAGCACCAATTTGAGACTTGTCCTCTGGCAACAAGACCTCTATCACTGCTCCTCATGAGCAGTCAGATGCTCAACTGGATAAAAAGTATGGAAAAGAGGAAATGTTTCCCCTTAGAAGGGGTGTGAACAGCAGAAAAAGCATCATTTTTTCCTCCTCACTCACATGTGCTTTGAAGATTCTCAGATAGCACCATCGCCTCCTCTCTGCACGTCTCCAGAGCCAGAAATTTCAGCATTGACTAATTTAGACTCCTTACCACTTCAGATTCCAATAATACTTTTGAACTCTCCAAGTCTGAGTGGGGGTTTTCCACTGAGGTTACTAGCCACTCCTAAACATGCATTTCTGCTACCTGACTCTGAATTGGTACCTACTCTTCCAGTAGCAATTCACACCTACTTCAGAGCACCTTTGACTCCTTCACAGAAAAATCTGCAGAATCCCTCAACTCAACCCCAGGACACCAAACATCCCCCCTTGCCTCAAATCCAGACATTGTGGAAGAGTATCATGCAGAACACCCATAAATTGCTCATGTGGCCCTTCATACAGGACTCCATGAAGGCCTTTTTGGAATCTGCAAGACAAGATCTGGCACCCACCTTGGCACCAGCATCAATACCCCTTCTATCGCCATACCCTCCCTGGCATTGATGCTTTCACCAGTGCCTAGTCCTCACCAGGTGCCAGTGCAACCTTCCTTTCCAGCACTGATACCAACAACAGATCCCAGAGATTTGCAGGAGTATCTGGATAGCCGAGGAATGGGGAGACTCCTTCAGAGGAACCATATGAGCATTCTATGGAAGACTATAGAGATGCCGAAAGATCAAATTGATGTTTCCCTTCCTGATCAACAGAGAGAATTTTGAGAGCCACTGGGAAGAATGGCAAATACTCTCCAGCTGCAAACAAAGGTGATGACAATGTGGAAATCCAATCCTCTGTATGACATATTAGAGATGTTCTGCATCTTACCTCAGGCCTTCTTAACCTGGTCAAGCATATCTGGTTGTCTCCCTTTTCAACCTCGCTTGTGTTCAAAGGAGCAATCTATCTGTATCCTGTGTCAGCTAAAGGACACCAATTCCTACTGCAACATCCTCTAGACAACTCCAAAATGGTGTCTGCAACACAGGAGAAAGTCAGGGACAATGTGTCTTACTTCATGCCTCTTCTAAGAAAGAGATACTAAGCTGATGGGAGCTCCTTATGAGCCTCAAGCCCCTCTCTCTCTCTCTCAACATTTATCAATAAAAATGGCCTTCCTTAAAGTGATTATGTCTGCCAAGAGGGATAGTGAATTCAGAGCTTCGATGACCACTCCATTTTAGAGTGTAGTCCACAAGGGCAAAGTCACCAGAACCTTCCAACTTCAAGTCTAAGTGATATCTTAGTGGAACTTTTTCTATACATTTTCCTCCTTGTGTTCTTCCAGAGACCTCACTCCCACCCAGGGAAATCTCAGCTCAACACCTTGCTCTAGTGCCCAGTTTGGGAAAGTGGTGCAATAGTCCACATTTAACCAAGAACTACTCAATCACCTTCCACCTGGTGAAGCACTGCTTGCTAATCTCCCACAAGTGGGAATGCACAGAGGCCCTCAAAGAAGGAATAGTTGACAGTCTCCCCTGTGTATTCAGATTACCTGCTCACTGTCCCCTCCACCTCAGAGTTTCATATAACTTTAGCAAAAAGAAAAGGAGTACTTGTGGCACCTCAGAGACTAACAAATTTATTTGAGCATAAGCTTTCGTGAGCTACAGCTCACTTCATCAGATGCATTTGGTGGAAAATACAGAGGGGAGATTGATATACACACACAGAGAACATGAAACAATGGGTTTATCATACACACTGTAAGGAGAGTGATCACTTAAGATAAGCCATCACCAGCAGCGGGGGGGGGGGGGAGGAAAACCTTTCATGGTGACAAGCAAAGTAGGCTATTTCCAGCAGTTAACAAGAATATCTGAGGAACAGTGGGGGGTGGGGTGGGGTGGGGGGAAGAAATAACATGGGGAAATAGTTTTACTTTGTGTAATGACTCATCCATTCCCAGTCTCTAGTCAAGCCTAAGTTAATTGTATCCAGTTTGCAAATTAATTCCAATTCAGCAGTCTCTCCTTGGAGTCTGTTTTTGAAGTTTTTTTGTTGAAGAATAGCCACTCTCAGGTCTGTAATCGAGTGACCAATCTGGGCCTCATCATCCTGATCCTAAGAGATATCTGACCAGACTGGCCCAGAGAGAGGGATCCAGAGGACAATCACTACCCCTACTAGCTCTAGCTGAATCTCCAACATTACCTGAGATAAAATGATATTGAACTTTAACAATAGCAGCAGCAACAGCAGTTCCAGCCCATCTCAACTAACTACTTCCCTTTTACCCAAAAGGGCAGTTATTACCAAACTTGAGATCATCTAAGAGGCTGTCAAACAAGGTTTCCTCCTCCCACTTTCTAAAACTCTTTAACTAAAGGGAAAGAGAACAAAAGATGTTGTTAAAATGAAATTATTATTTAATACTTTACATTTCAAATGCTTTAACTGTTTTTACTTGTTTTTTATATCTTTAATAAAAGGTTGAAAGGATTTCAGTGGTGTACTTGCCATGGTATTAAGCAAGCCATGGTCTCAAAACCAAACACTAAACCTTGTTGAACACCCATATATTGGCCCATATATTCCAGCTACATTCATACAACAGACTCCTGATCCTTAGGATTGGAAGAAATGGGCCTTTCAGAATCCATGTTAGGATGAACTCTGGTAAGCTTATTAACATGCATTAGCATTAGGTTCTTTTATTAATTGTAATGTTTTCTCTAGAATGTTTCTTTTACCTTAAGAATAAAATAGGCTTGCTGAGAGAGAACTGTGTGGTCACTTACATATGTGGCAATCTCTCTGTTATCAGTCTCTGAAGAGAAAACAAGCAGGTCTGTTTAGGCTGACAGTCTTTCCTGGGAGGCAGGGAACCGTGCAGCTAGGACATATGCTGGACAAAATGGACAGATACAGGTCTCTGTTCAAGAGAGCTGTGAAGCTGGAAGCCTGAGAGTGGGTGTCCTTGCAGGACCATTGAGGGGAAATACAGCTGCAGTTGCCCTCAACTGGGACTGTATATAGGTACCATATCCCAGAAGCATGAATGCAAACAGTTATTGATGTAAGAAAGAGGGTTTATTTATTAGCTTTTATTATCATTAAGGACCTAAGTGACAATGCTATGCAAATTATTAACGGATTTGATTTTTATTTTGTTAATTAAGATATTTTGAGGAAAAGCACTTATTCTTATTCTACTTCCCACTTTTGAAATCAGAGATAAGCCAAACCTGGAGCCAGTTATCACTTGAACTTTGAGGATTCAAATTCGACAGGACCCTGATTTGAGCCATTCTTGCAGAGGAATTTTTTGCAAAATATAAATCAGTCCTGGATTTGTCCATCTCTAATTGAAATACAAAATGTTCTGCCAGAATAAAATTACTCTAAATACTTCTGAAAACTATGTAGTCCTTGATAAGCATTTTTTCTGCCAATCACTGTAATATTTATAAATTATAAATCAAATTATGTCAAAAGGGTGCAAAATTTATCCCATTTCCTCATGTTAGGTCACTTTCCAAGTTACATCAGCCATAGTGACTATCTTCCAGGAAGGATAAGCAACTGTGGCTTGGTTACATCTGTTCCTTCCAAATGTATTTTAATTGGCAATTAATCTATTTGCTTTATAATAATTATGCATGTTATTCTTATTTGTTTCTTTATGCTGGGACTGAGTTTTATCTTGTGGTGTAAACTATGACAGAAATCTTCAATTATTTATCAGAGTAGCTGCTAATCTAAGGTTGCTGCAATGGGGTGCTCCACTCACTGCTTGTCTGGTGCCTCCTCCTGGTCACTCTGGGGATTAGCTCTTGAGGCTTTCTCATGCTCCCACGCCATCACACTCTCTTTCTCAGGTCTGTAGCTCCTCTCTCATCCCAGGAACCACAGTGTCTTCTTCATGATTCAGCACTCCGGCTATGTCACTCAGTGTTCCCCCCTTTCCTGGTTATATCCTTCAGCAATCCCAGGCAGTCTTCCCATTCACTTCTCAGGTGCCACTCCTTCACTGGCTGGTAGGGGAACCTGCACTCACCCTCTATTCCAGGTTCCAAGCCAAGGACTCAACACAGCAGTTGTGGGCTTTACTCTCCTAGCCCTCATAACTCCTTTCCTGGACTCAGGGCTGGCTCTACCTTTTTTGTGGCCCCAAGCAGCGAAGCAAAAAAAACCAAAAACAGCCGCCGAAGAAGAAAAAATAAAAAAGCTGCTGCCAAAGTGCCGCCAAGGAAGGGGGGCAAAAATGCCAGAGTGCTGCCCCAAGAACGGCCAAAGTGCCACCCCTTCTTATTTGCCGCCCCAGGCACCAGCTTCCTTAGCTGGTGCCTAGAGCCAGCCCTGCCTGGACTGCTTCCTACCACTCCTGGTTCTTCCCGCTTTCTCTGAGAGTACCAGCACTAAACCCTCCTCTCTCTTCCCAGAGAGTGACTGCTGCCTCAGCCTGTTGGCAGCTTCCTGGCTTTATAGGCTACACCTATTCCTGCACAGTTGAACCAGCTTGCAATCAATTCCCTGCTCCCTGGCTCTTCCTGCAGTTGCAGCCTGTGGAGTTAATAGGCCTACCGGGCTATCCCCTTCCAGTCCCCTGTGGGGTGGACATCCCATCACAGTTGCCCCAGCTACACATTATACAAATTGACAGCAAGACAACAGTGAGAATTACTGTATTGCTAATTATTGTACGGTGCAGCTCAGTGGAGGTCCTAAGACAGTATCAACTATGAAATAAACCTAGAACAGTTGATCCTCTGATGATTCCCTATAAATCATTATATTCTACTTCACAAGTCTCTTGCACAGCATGATGTTATGATGCTAGTCTCATCAAATTATCATTAATCATACATTTACAATTATAACCTGGATTAAGATGATGCAGAACACACAGACAGTATTTTTTTTATCATATGCTCCAGTACCCAACTATCACAGTAGGAACCGCAATTTAATGTTACAACTTAGCCCCAAGTTTCTAGAGTGGACAGATAACACTCAGCTCTAACAATTATCTTTTTCCTATTACTGAAAATCTAGTTTAATTTTCCAGTTAAATTAATGCTGTCTGCAGTGTGGCAGTTAATCAGCTAAATTATCTTGCAGTTAACATCCCCCCCACCTCAAATGCTTTCTTTACACTATTAGGGCCAACAACGCTTGCAAATACATATATTATGAGGTTACACTGTTGCTAGCTAAGTAGGAAGGATAGGTGTTTTCTCAGAGCCCTGGGAACTAATTCACATGCTGCAATTTGTGACCTTAATTACAGTTGTAGTGTTGTGAGCATATAGGGTGACCAGACAACAAGTGTGAAAAATGAGGACAGGGGGTGGAAGGGGGTTATAGGAGCCTATATAAGAAAAAGACCCAAAAATCGGGACTGTCCCTATAAAATCGGGACATCTGGTCACCCTATGAGCATACCTCAGTGGGAACATACAACATAATGAATTTCAGCTGAATAGGAAAGGGGGCTCATATGAGAAGGCCAAACCATTATGCTTATTCAAGGGAATGAGCATCTTGTAGAGCTGTGATAAATCTGATTTGCAGCAACATCTAGTAAAGCTTAATAATTACTACATTTTGCTCAAGGTTAAAACCTGCTCCCAATTGTGTGAAACAATACCCATCTACAACTTAATAGGGGCACTCTTGTACTTCCCCAAGTACAAACTGTACACATACTGAAATTAATTCAATTCCAGCACACCCAAGCAGTGTTGCTTTGTTAGTAGATATTATCGGTATCTCTGCTGAATTTACAACAATCCAGAGGAAAATATTTTGAAGAGCTTGCAATCACTGTTGCTGTCTCCGTTGGTTGAAGAGATACACCCACAATCACTTCTTGGCTAGATTACAGCAATGCAATATACCTGGGTATGAAGCCTTCAGCAGAAACTCCAACTAATTCAGAACACTGCAGTGCATTTCCTCAGCCACACAGGCTACCACAAACATATCAAACCTGTCCTCGATTCTCTACAATAGCTTCCCACAGTATTTGGACTCAAGTTCAATGTCTCACTCCTTATTTTCAAAGTGCTCCCTGGCCAGGGCCTACAGTATCTAAAAGACCGCCTATAGCTCTGGGATGAAGATGGTGGTTGACAACTTTGGTCCTCTAGCACAATGAAACTCTCAGCAATAGGACTAGAGTTTATCTATGTGAGAGACAAATCTTTCTATGGGGGTGGTCCAAGACTGGAATGAAATCACCCAAGAACTAAGGATCATCACAAACCTCACAATTTTCTGCTCCAAATGCACAGTTCTTTGACCTTGCATTCTCTAACAATCACATAGCAACAGGTATATTTACATTTAAACAAAACAAGACACTCCTCTTTTAAAAAAACAAAAACAAAACAAGACATTCCACTGCACACACTTCTTCACCTGGGTAGAAGATGAGAAAACAAACAGATGTGTAGTCACATTGCATAGTGCACTGCAGGAAGGCATTTAGATACCATGGTGATAGGTGCAATAGAAAACCCTGAATAGAACAGAATGGAATAGAATTAGGAGAGCCTGAGTGCTGTGCTGAGTACCCTCAGTTTCCCATGATACTAATCCTCCTGGGTACACTGTCTCTTATAATCCCCCAGTCGTAATTCAGGGTTTGCATTGTAGAAGAGAACCAGGCAGCTGCAGTTTGAACCAGGAGTTAGAATGATTGAGACTGGAACCCTCTCCTCTCCCAGAATGGAATTACTGAGGGACAGGGGACAGAGAATCCCCCCTTCTCCTCTCCTCTTCCACTGCAAAGCTCCAGAGTTGCAGTAGGAGAGGCTCCCTCCTCTCTTTACTTCTAGGAGAGAGAGTTCCTTTTCACTTCCTTGCGTTTATCACTCTGAAGTTACACTGACATAGCATTCGACTAATACAGGAGTGAATCAGGCCTTAAGTGTTTATAATGTATACATTTTTATTATGAATGTATATATTGAGGTAAAATTGCTCTGCATCAGCCACATGGAGCTCTTTATACACTTGAAAACAGCTGTTTCTATTAATCTGTGTTGCCAACTCTCATGATTTTTTCTTCAGTCTTATGATACTTGGGGTTTTTCTTCAAACTCCCGCTGCTGGAGTGTTACAATTTTGTGAGAATTTCATATTTAATTAAAACAAAAAGTAAGTTTCTAGCCCTTATGGCTGTGGAGAAAAACTTGAAAATATGAATGCTAAAGGTTCAAAAGCCAGAAGGCAAATACTAAGTACCCAACATTTGTTATTTTTAAAACTCTCAAATTGTTAGGAACCTGACTTATGATTTTTGAATACTTAGGGATGGCAACACTGCTACATTTCTATTTCCCAACTAACACTCTGAAATAAAAACCAAACCAAGCAAAAAACTCATAGATGCTGCTCTCCAGCAAGAGTCACAAATTTTACAGGCAGAAGAGACCACTGTGATAATCTAGTCTGACATCCAACATAATGTAGGCCATAGGACTTCACTCAGTAATTTCTGCATCAATGCTAGCTCCTATCTGAGATTTAGCATAGCTTTTGGAAAGACACCAATTCTTGACTGAAAGACCTCAGGTGATGGAGAGTCCACCACATCCTGAATTAAGTTATTCTAATGGTTAATTACACTTGTTGTTAAAAACGTGCACCTTATTTCTAGTCTGAATTTGTCTAGCTTCAGCTTCCAACCGTTAAATTTTGTTATGCCTTCTGCTGATTAAAGTGCCATCTACTATGATTCCCCATTATAATTACTTTTTGAGATCTATCAATTTTAATCCATTTAATATGGGCTAAGTTGATTTTATTCATAGATTCATAGATACTAAGGTCAGAAGGGACCATTCTGATCATCTAGTCCGACCTCCTGCACAGCGCAGGCCACAGAATCTCACCCACCCACTCCTACAAAAAACCTCACCTATGTCTGAGCTATTGAAGTCCTTAAATCATTGTTTAAAGACTTCAAGGAGCAGAGAAGCCTCCCTCAAGTCACCCATGCCCCATGCTACAGAGGAAGGCGAAAAACCTCCAGGGCCTCTCCAATCTGCCCTGGAGGAAAATTCCTTCCCGACCCCAAATATGGCGATCAGCTAAACCCTGAGCATATGGGCAAGATTCACCAGCCAGATACCCAGGAAAGAATTTTCTGTAGTAACTCAGATCCCATCCATCTAATATCCCATCTCAGGGGATTAGTCCTATTTACCCATAATATTTAAAGATCAATTACTTACCAAAATCCCATTATCCCATCATACCATCTCCTCCATAAACTTATCGAGTAGAATCTTAAAACCAGATAGATCTTTTGCCCCCACTGCTTCCCTTGGAAGGCTATTCCAAAACTTCACTCCTCTGATAGTTATAAACCTTCGTCTAATTTCAAGTCTAAACTTCCTGGTGGCCAGTTTATACCCATTTGTTCTTGTGTCCACATTTGTGCTGAGGTTAAATAATTCCTCTCCCTCTCCTGAATTTATCCCTCTGATATATTTATAGAGAGCAATCATATCTCCCCTCAACCTTCTTTTAGTTAGGCTAAACAAGCCAAGCTCCTTAAGTCTCCTTTCATAAGACAAGTTTTCCATTCCTCGGATCATCCTAGTAGCCCTTCTCTGTACCTGCTCCAGTTTGAATTCATCCTTTTTAAACATGGAAGACCAGAACTGCACACAGTATTCTAGGTGAGGTCTCACCAGTGCCTTGTATAATGGTACTAAAACCTCCTTATCCCTACTGGAAATGCCTCTCCTGATGCATCCCAAAACCACATTAGCTTTTTTCACAGCCATTTAGATCATGATAATTTATTTATTACCATCTAATGTGGGACTAAGACAAATGCCTTACAGAAGTCTAGGTGTATTATTTCAAAAGTTAGTTTTTATGAACCAGACTTGTTGATTTGACAAGACCTGTTTTTCACTTTTCCAAAAATATCTTGATAGACATTAACTATGCTACAATCCTTAATTTTTTACTGATTGCATCATATGTCAACCTTTCCATGATTTTGCTCTGGATCAGTATTTGTCTCACTGGTTTCTATTTACTCTGATAAATATTTTTTAAATATTAGCTTTTTGACACTTCTCTGGAACTTCTCTAGTGTTCTAAGATTTGTTAAACATCAACATTAATGGTTCAGATTGTTCCCCAACCAATTTTAATACTCTTGGGTACGAAATAAAACATAGCTGGAGACTAGAGTTTTACAGATTGCAAACCTATTTTTGAACTCTTATGTAAAAGATTGTTCTCCAATTTGTATCAAAGTTTCCAAAAAGTGCTATAAAAAGTGGATAAGACATGCTGTGTCAAATTTTGATTGGATCATTTTAAAATTAGTGAACATGGGAAAATAAAAATCTACTTCAGACCAACAGTAGCAGAAGCAAAGCCTGGAGCCAAACATAGGGCAGATTATATTATAAACATTTTTAATATAAATATATTTCTGATTGTAAAACTAATAGCTCTATGCATCTTTTTAATTCCCACACTAAGCAAAACATAAAATAAAATTTAAAAAAGGCACCTCTCCTCAAGGAGGACAACAAAGCAGAATAAATCTGTAGTTTGTAGATAATCAAAAAAAAATTTGGGTTAGAATCAAAAGTTCATCTGAAATTAATATAAAGACTCCCATTGACTTCATTAGGCTTCAGATCAAGGCTTTGTTGAGCCTTAAAAAAGTTACCAGGATATTGGAAACTGAAAGCTTTGAGTCCCCATGTCTTCAAAATGCTTGTCCAACTTCAACCAAAACTTTAAAAACAAATGAACAAATCTAACATTGATAGACATGCCATATACAATTTAAAATGGCTTGCTTTAAAGAGTGGTGAAGTTAGAGGAGAGACCAAAAATCTGAAGTATAACAGGAAATTCACTTCAACCTTATCTAAGGGGAAACAACTAGTCTCTTCGCGCACACATACACAAGTAAGGATCTCATTTCAAGAAAATTTTATTTCCAAACAAATAAACAGTGAGAACATTCCTCACATATGTAAACCTATTTTTGGAAAACACGATTCAGATTAGCAACCACAGTCCCAACGTAGGCTGATCCTCCCAGACTCACAGAAATCACAATAGCCAGCAATGGAGCCAGACTAGCAAACACCGAATTGCTACTAGTGAGAAAATGAATTCCCAGGCTTGGCATCTGGGTCGTATAACTGCCAAGCTTGTCTCATGAAAGGTCATGACTAGGTTACTCAAGTGCTGTAAAACAAACTACATGGCATTCAACAGATTACCCATAAGTAATAATGTTCTATATGTGTCAATATCTTTAGAAATTCCTTCAGTGTACATAAAGTATCTGGAATTATTAATTGTTAAGAGAGAAGACTCTTTCTGTAGTTTATATGCACTATACACCAACTGCAATTACATTGAGATTATGAAGGATCGCTCTTACTAACAAAATAATGTTTGTCTGTATAGCCCACCGGAAGAAGGAACCACAAACTACTAAGTAGAAGCATGCATCCAGAACGCATTCACCACTTCTATAAACATGCCTCCAACTTTGCAAACCTTTATCCCAAAGGCAGAAAATGATGGTTTACAAAGGAGGATTATGCGTTGGACGGGCTAATTACATCAGTGGCAGAAACATTTCAGATAAAATAAGAACAGTCCTGAATTTTCACTCATCTCAACTCCCAATTCCTTTCACTTACTGACCATACCCACTACTGCAGTACATTTGCCTTGATCTTTGCAGGGTAGCATGGAAGCTCATTCCCCCCCCTCACCACAGCAGGTCATGGAAGGGAAGACTTCCTCTATCCCCCTTTAATGGCATTAGTCATGCAGTATGATCCAGTTTTCTTAACACCAGCTCCTGCTGCTATATTCCTGTATGAGCAGCAATAAGGGGATTTCCCAGTAATCACATCTTAGAGTACCCATGCTCATCTAAAATCATATGGGCACTGAAGATGACATTCTGCCAGGGAAAGTAGGCCATTAGTATTGAGAAACTACATCAAGAGAGAGAAAATCCAGATGGTCACAGGAAGGTTGTGATCAAAGTTTTCAGGCGTTGGATAAATCCTGGAGGAGCATTGAACTTTTTGTATATTGTCCCAAAAGGAAAATCTACAAACATATTAAGGTTTACCTGTCACTATTCATACCTCAGATTAAAATGAAAAGAATATTTAGAAAGAGAGATTAAGGGCCTCATGCTTTTCACACTGAAGTCAATAAGCATTTGCCACTGAGCTCAAAAGCAGACTCTGTGTCAGATTCTGATCTTCATTACACTAGTGCAAAATCAGAGTTCAGAATTTGGCTGTTTGTGTCTCTTTGGAATAATGTCTATATTATGAAGTGGCAAGTATCCCTTTGACAGAAGAATTGTGATTTGTTCTACATGCATTTGTATAATTTAAGAATATGCAAAACTATTAAACTATACTTAAATATACCATAAGACTTTTTTTGTTTTATTTTTAAATTAAACCCCTTAAGACTTCAATGTATTTGTGGAGATTGTAGGTAAGTCTTTCCCCTATACACACTAGTCCCCAGGACTATGGAAAAGGCTAGTTAAATTATAATTTGCAGAAATAAGCCAAAAGGAAAGGTGTTCAGCAAATTGATCACAAAACTACATATTAGGAATTATAAGAGAACGAAAAGTTTTTCAAACATTATATTAACATTTTCCAATGTAATGTACAGTTTCTTTAGCAAACATCAAACAAGCTGAAAATGACTTATATCTCAGTTCTTTTTACTTTCTTAAATCCAAATTCCTTTCCCACAGATGTCTGAACAGATCTCAAGCTAAATATTTCAGTAGCTTAAAATCATTCAATTTAGGACAGCATAACCCCCTCGTTATGTATGCAACTCCCACTGATATGTAAGAAAATTTTACACTGGACTGAGAGCAGCATATATGGTCTTTAAATTATAATTTGATGGTATTCTTCTATCAGAAAAAGATATAGTTCTGCTTTGTTTAGCTATATAGAATGTCCTGTACTCATAACCTATAGCAGTGATTTTCAAATTGTGCCCTGTGTGATGAGTGTTGTGAGCTTGATGAGTCATCCCTGAATCTGAAGGTTCTGAGCCTAATCACCCTGATCCTGATTAGGCTCAGAATCCTCAAACTCAGGGATAACTCATCACACTCCATGACCTTTGCCCCCCAGAACACTTGCCTTGCCAGCTTTCCCTGGAGAGATGACCAGACACATGATCACCTCTCTGTTTCCAGCTGCTGAATTTCACTAACAGGCAGCTAAAATTATATTCAGTTATTACTTTTCACTGTAAACAATTGCTATAGTTGCCACAATAATGTTATGCAATTGTGAATGGAAGGAAAAGTGCTCTAGGAAAATCTCTCCATTAAAAAATTTGAGACCTTCAATCTATGGAATGGTGCCACAACATTTGGTGTGTTTACCATAGTAAAAATTACATTACTGGCCAATGATTTATTTTCCAAAATATAGTAAGTGTATTTATGTAAAGGAAAATAAACAATAAGCCATTTCTTGGAGCAGAAGAATCCTGGATGCAAAACAAAGGAAAAAATTAATAAATGACAATTGAAATGGTACTTGCTGTCTGCAAGCCTGATATAAAGGCAGCAATATATACCTGCTCTCTATGAGGAAATGCATCTAAATGGCAGCATATGCACACACTACAAGTTAAACATTTTAAAACTTCCAAGAAATCCTTTAATTGAATGGCAGCAATATCATAAAGGGCTGACATAAACAAAGGGAATGTAGATATAGGGCCAGATTCACAAAGAGACTTAGGCACCTAGAAAATTACTGGGATTCACAAAGCCTGAATTCAGGCTTTTTACACCAGAATGGCTATTTAGGACTGGGATTCACAAAAGCCAGCACAGTAGGTGGCTCCCTGCCTAAACTAGATAACTGGAGATTCCAAGAGGAGGGATGGGTCCTAGGTGCGGCCCCTCTCAAGCACTTCAGCACCTAACTCTGGGCTGGAGAGAGGCGCATCTCTCTGCATGGGATTCTGAGCTGTGAACTCTCTCTAGATGCCTAAAGTGTTTCTTGCAAGAAGCTGGGGAGGGGTGTAGTGTGTGGGATTACCATCTTCCTCATAACTTTGAGCCCAACAGTTTAGGGTACTCACCTGCAATGTGGGAAACTCCCAGTTTAAGTCCCTGCCTTCTACCTGAGGAGGAGAAGGGCTTAGAACAGGGATCTGCTACCTCTCAGGTGAGTGCCCTATCCACTGGGTTATGGGATATTCTGATGTGGGGGTCCCTCAATCTCTCCTGTTGAAGCAGTTCCACTTTGGAGAAATAACTACAGCATCACTGGACCAGAGGAACTGCATCCTGGATCTCCACATTCTGGGTGAGTACTCTAATCACTAGGCTTGCACTCTGAAACAGTGAGGTGAAATTGAAAGGTCCCTTCCATTATCCCACTGCTTTTTGTAATCCTAATACGGTCCTTTGAATTCTGCCTTAAATACATATTATCTGTCTTCGTATTACACTGTATACTTCCCCTGAAGAACATTTTAATTATTCCAGTTGCTCCAAGAAATATGGACATCATCGATCACAGGTCCAAATGATTAATTATTAATTTTTGTCAAAAGATTCAGAGTATGCTTTGTTCCTAACGAAAGACAAATGCTATTGGGGCAGGGGGTCAACATGGTCATGGAGGTAGTGGTTTAACTGTCTTTTTTCCAAAAGTCCACATGAGTCTTCTTCAGTGAGAGTTATAATGTGTGCTTCAAGCTAAGGTACTGATATGACTCAAGCATTCATGCATCATTGTTTACCCTTCAGGGTTATAGATTTTGCTATCCAGCTGAATGCTGTAGATTTCAACCTGAATATATGGGAATGGGTACTTTGGAGGGGAGAGGGAGGGAGGAAGAGAGAGAAAAGTCTTCATGTTCTATATACCGTGGACTAGATTCACAGAGGGACTCTGACTTTGGCACCTAGAAAAATCATTGGGGTGAAGACAGCCTGAATATTTAAGGATTTTTTATCTGGCAACATAATTTGGTGAAACCAATATGAATTTAAAAACATTTCAGTTTTGACAAATCTGCATTTTTACTGAAAAATTTCATCCAGTTCTACAGCTAAGAGAGTAAGAAAAAGGAAAATGAATTTTTCAAAAAATAATATGTGATCAGGTAGTTAAAGACTATCATAATGGATATGAACAGAGGGACTAAACTCAGGTTTTATTTTTGTTTTACTTATTTCCATCAGGCTTTTGCAGAAGGGTAATATTTTAGGAGAGGAAGATTGAGTTAATTTCAGTTCTTACTAGAAAGGGTAACAAATTCAAGCTTTACTCTAGAATCCCTAAAGCTGTCTGGGATCCTTACCTACATACTGTTGTCTGATCCCACTGCTAGTTCTTACCTGATTAGGTGTTTAGCTGATTTTATTTAGGTTTCCTCCCTCCCTGCCTGTGTTTTCTTCTTGTCTTTTAATTACATTTTAGTCTAAGCCAGTTAATAATATATTTTGTTATCTTTGTAGGTCACTTTGTTTTTGTTTTGTCTTTCGATTTGTATGTCTTCATTGGTATTTGGCGTATGCCCCTGTCCTCGGTGTATTCTCTCTTTCTAATTACTGCCATGTTTGTTTCTACTTATTGCTGTTTCCCTTGCCCACACTTCAGCTGCCACAGTTGCTTGTCACCTTCCATTTGGCTCTGTGTCTGCTGTTTCCTGTGTCACTGGTTCTGTGTCTGCTGCTGAGTGAGAGAGGAGTTAGAAAAGGAGCTGTCTCTGAGCTCAGGATGGGGGTTTCACATAAAGCAGAACAAATTAAAAAGCTAATCTTATTTCTGTTGTTTCCTGACTTTTGAGCAGTTGACTTTGCAATCTTAACATTCTTGTAACAATTTTTGTTTTGTTTTCCTAACAGACAGAGTGGTGGCTCCACAGTTAGGGTTGTGCTTAAAGTGGGGGCCTAAAATTCCTGTTTTTCGCTAAAAGTATGAAATTTTACATAATGATAGTCGTCATGCCTGTTAATTTTTTATGTATTTTTGTTTTGCTTAGTACATTTTTAATAGGAAGTCTTTGAATTTAGACTCTTGCTGAATTTTTTCCTTGGCAGTCCTATTTAATTGTTTACTGATATTTGTTAAAACATTCCCCATTTATAAAAAATTAACAGAAAGGTCCATCCATTTGAGTCAAACTTTTTTAATATTGAGGTTAGGGTCATTGTTAGTTGTTATTCACATTATAACTGGAAGTATATGAGCTTTCACACAAACCTAAAACTAGGCACATTCAGGTCAGATGGATGTAAGCCAGGTACCCATAAAACCTTCTCCATCAGGAGCTATGCTTTTCTGGCAGATTTTATCCTACAACAAAAAAGGATACATATAGGTTCATTTGCAGCTGCTGGAACATAGTAGTTCATGCACAGCTGCTAATGAATAAAACATTCTCTGTCAACAGCTGCACTTAAGCCTTCTCATAGGTTCTCTCCTCCTTGCCGATGCAGAATCTTCAACCTCCCATTAAGCACTAAAAAAAACCCATTAGCAAACCATGTCCCGGACAATATTTGTATGTAATATGTTTTAGGGCTCCTACACACTCTACATACCTGACACAAATACACCAAGGCAATTAAAAGTTCAGCCACCAAACATTACACACCCTCTATTCTTCCACCCACAGACACACACTTGACCCTTACAAGAACCATAAATCACAGACCACACACCACAACCTCTACTCTATCACACTTTCACTTTTTCCATATGCCCTTTTAACAGGTCCGTCCTCTGCACTGAATGAGGCAGGGGTCTTGTGGAAAAAAGAGGATATGACCATGTAATTAAAGATTGTAGCATAATGCTTAAGGCACAAGGGGCAGCACTAAAGTTGCATGGGAAACATAGGTTTGGGTATTTCCTAACTTTTGAGTTCTTGTCTTTGCAAGCTAAATAACATTCTTTTAACTTAGTTTTGTAATGCAATTTATTAGGCTTTGTTAGAAGGAAAAGGATATAAAGAAATCTTATGATGTGCAACTGCAACAATCCCTACAGAATGCAAAATTAGAAGGGTTTGAACCCTGAATATTCTGTACAACATGAGCTACTGGAAGATATACCTTAAGCTAATGACATGATATGGCTATTATCCAGCTCAGTGGGAGGAGGAAAAAGAGAATAGGCAACTGAGGTCCCCTGATAGTTCTGGGGTAGCTGGAGAGAGTCCAGCCCAGCTTGCTCTCTCTCTTGCGCTTCCCCCACCCCCAATCCTAAGAAGAGTGGTAGAGCTACTTCCCCATGTGGTATCCTCCACATGAGAGGACAGTCACTGGGGCAGCATACTGAGTCCAGAGTGGAGCTATTGGGGCAGCCTGGCCAAGTTCTGTTTCTAATCTCCTGGAGAGGCTGCCTGCTCTCAGAGTTCCTAGTGTAGTTGCTTTGGAGGTGGCATGAGCATTCTTAATTAATAAATGCATATTCAGTTATTTTGGCATAGTTTCAAAACTTAGCTGACAATGCAAGTCAGAATGGAAATAGTTATTTTCAAGGCTTATATCTCAGCTAAAACTAGAACAAAATTCCATGGAATAAAGAAAAAGAACTTCCTGCCCCTAGGGCTTTCTCCCAGATTTCAAATCTGTTGTTAATAGTGATGTTCAAGCCTCTCCAATATATATATATATATATAGAGAGAGAGAGAGAGCACTTTTTATGATAGGAAGTGTCAGATGACCTAAAAATCAGATCCCCCTCGACAGAGTGAGAGAAGTCATTTAATAATTGTCCTCTAACCTAGCCTATGTGAAATTGGAACCTGAAGGACAATGTGATGCATGCAGATTTTGTAACTGCCAGAGAAAGTCATTTCTGAGCAGTCTTATAGAGACTATTGCCCATTGGGGGTATGTTTACCCTAAAATAACATGATCAAAGGGAATACATGGAACTGAGGCCATGTCACAATGCATTCAGGGAAAGGAGGTAACCCAAGGAAATGGGATGGGGAAAACTGGCAGCAGCTGGAGTTGAGAGAGTCCAACTCAGACAGTATGCACAACACACATTGTTCTACTGACCATCTGGAAGGTGGGGAAGAAGTGGGACAAAGTTCTGATGGATCTGGGCCCAGAAACATCTTTACCTCTGAAGGTGCCTCTTCTACCCTAGCTATAATATTACTGTAATGATTTTAGTATAAGTTTTTATATCATTAATTAATTAATTAATATATATTATATTTATTGCAGTAGCACAAAGGAGCCCCAGGCATGGACAAGGATCCCATTTTGTTAGGCACAGGACAAAAACATAAAAAGAAAGGGAAATAGGATGCTTATACGTCACACATTTTTTCTAAGGTACTTAGTTCTACAAAATCTGTGAATGTTTATAACTACAGTTGAGATTTCATCCTCAAGTGTTTGGGTTGAGAGCTGTAACATGTTATAAAATATTGAGGATATGGGGAGTGTGCATAAACAAAGGGTGGCCAATAGCTAGTATAAGCTACAAACTACATAAAGAGCAATTACTACAAACCTTTGACCTAGAATAGGTGTTAGGGTCTGAGGTCACTACTTATTGAGAGGGTACTCAAAAGGTGAGTACATATACTTGAAATTCATCTGTCATGCACAGCTGAAGATCTTGATTAACTTTACTTGGATACTCCATTTATTCCCAAATTGAGTGCTTTAACAGTCATGGATGAGGTTATCTGTATCATTTTTAGATGCTGATTTTGCAGAATAAAAACCATTAACACTATTATTTATCTGTGTAATACTTATGTAAATAAGTGCCTGACCTTTTACCTTAGAATCAGAATGAAGTATTGGTTACACTTGGACAGAGGAAGCACCAGGGAACATACAAATGGTAATGCCAAAAAAAAAAAAAAAGATGATACTGTTTTTATAAAGTCTACTCAATTGACCAGCTGACCAGACCTTTTATGGATAAAAATCATGCTTTTCCCAGGACTGAACAAAAACAAACAAACATTCTTCAAGTTTTGTTTCATAAGTCAGTTATAAAAATCTATTCCAGAAGTCAATTCATTACTGAAAAACAATCCCAGACAGCAAACATTGCAACTGGTTCTGTGTTCTCTTGGTTTTTGTCCCACTATAAATACAACAGTTTTAATATTAGTATAATAACTGAAAACTTGAGTTTCTAAATATAAAACCAAGAATAGCAACAGAGGTTGTTTATGGTTATTCTATGCACATGGTCACATTACATTTATTTTAAAGTATTTACATAGCCTTTATTAGATAAAATGTTTTTTGCTGTCCTGTGGTGACACCTTCTGGGAGCAACTGGGACTGCAAACTGTTTTGTGGTACTCATAGAGGTTACTTCCATAAGAGTTCTGCAGAAACCCCAAATTTTGTTTTTTAAGTGAGCCTACTTACACAGTTATGCTCTGGCCTGCCATGGGTGGGTGCGTGAGGAGGGGCTGCCTTATTACACCGGGATTATGCAAATCTCTACTCTGACTGCTATAAATCCCTCCATTCTGATTGGCTCCTGCCCTCAGAACTCCCCCTAGAATGCCCACAACAAACATGGCTACCTCTGCTTTAGTCATCCCACCAACCCCAGCTATTCAATAGTATTTATTTAAAAGTTATTCTTAGTCAGGTTGTGGTGAACATGTAGAAGGCAAATACTCCTTTAGGAGCAAAAAGAAGAGACTGGAGATACTGAAAAAAGAAGGGAGGTACTGAAAAAGCTGGTCTTAATTGAAGGTCATAAATTGAGGCAGCCATGTTACGTGAGCACATATGGGTGGGGAGCTGTGAGGACAAGAGTAGCCAAAGGAGCACATTGGGGTGAGAGAGAGAGAGAGAGAGAGAGAGAGAGAGCAGACATTTCAGTACAGTAATAAAGTTAGAGTAACCCTATTAACTCAAAGTTAACTATATCCTGGGCAAATAAGCTTCAGAGTTTATTTCCCTGTAACCATTCAGGCTTTCAGCCTCACATTTTTCAGCACAAATTATGGTTATTCGTTCATGAGTAGGGAATATTCAAGCAATACTGACTGGAACTTGATAAAAGAGAAGCAAAAATGAAGATGAAAAAAATTTGTAAGTCCATACATGCCTTTCATGGGATGACTAGCCCCTTTCAGGGGAGTCTGGGCCCAGTCTGCCTGTGAAGCACCTGGACAAAATAAAAAGGTTATTCAAGCTCAGTTAGGGTTGATACTCCTAGGGAGAAAGTGCTTCTAGAAATAATGGGCTTATGGGGAGAAAGTAATCCCGGAGAGAAGGTGTTCCCAGGGAAGAGTGCAAGAGCAGCTCAGCAGAAGGAATTGGGTGAGAGATCTCCCAGATAGTTACTAAGACATTACCCATCAAAGAGGGACATGCATGCCACTCTTCAGCCGACAGTGTCAGAATGCTCTTTGCCTGACTCCAGACAAAGAATTCAGTGTAAGAGTGCTCCATGGCTAAAAGGCCAAGGTGTCAGGCTTACTAACCCAGAGGTGTGGTTTTCCCATGGAGTGACTGTGTGAAGGCCTCACTTCTACTTTGTGTTGTTTTTTATCATTAGTAAATAAGATCCATCAAAGGGAGTGTTCTTTAGTAACTGAAGGCTGGCTTGGACTTGTGAGAGGAAATTGAGGCAGGAATCACATGAGGCACCACGCCGGACTACAAGGGGGCATGCAGGGATAGCTTGTACCATGACAAAGCCGAAATGAATTCTGCCAAAAGCTTTGGGCTGTCTCCATCATATAAAAATTGTTACAGCCACTAAGGATATGTAGAGAGCACAACAAACCGGGTCTGGTCACAACAACTGCTTCTTTATTAACGTACAAAATGGCCTCCAGATAGAGGCAAAATCCACACCCCAGAATATGTTTTAGGATTATCCTAAAATAACTATCCTGAACTGAGCAGGAAACAACAAAAATAACCAAAGGATACAACATCCCTCCCTGTCAAAGTCCAACAAAGGTTCCTTGATAAGAAAAGTAACAGCTTAGTATAGTAACTGGAACTAGAGGTACAGGGTAGACTTTGTGTGTTAAAAAAAGAGGATTATTCTGCTCCAAGTCAGTCCCACACTCTATCTCTGGATTCAAGTGGACAGGGAGTTTATGATGTCTTGTGGAGCAGTGGCAGACCAGAGTAGATTTTCTCGACATAGCCACAAGAGGCAGAAATCCCCCAGGCAAATTCCTTGAGAGGTCTACTGGAGTACCAGCAGGAGAAGACTCTGCTTCCCTTGATTGACTCTGAACTTGGGTGAATCTAGGAAGAGTAGCATCTGCTGATCCACCATTACCAGTCAAAGATGAGTACTTTGGATCTGACTCAGGTTCCTCACCTCTTCCTTGGGCAAGAAGATGATCTACATGCTGTCTCATGAGGGAATCTATTACAGCAATGTGATAAGAAAATGGTCCTGTAGCTTTTAGAATCTTGCCAGGCAGCCAAAAAGTGAGTGTCCTGTTGATGGTCAGGATTGTTTTCCATATTTTCTTGATGTTGACACACTTGTTTCTTCAGACAATGTTTCAAGAAACACAAGTGGGTATTGTGGCAGAGCTCCAACCTTGTCCCCTTGAGTCCCACGCTTCCAGGTGGTTTATGCTAGCCTCAGAGGCTCACTGCGACCCTCCACGTAGCCCTTTTCTCTCTAGGGCCAGGATAACAGTCTACTGAGCCTTTTTCATCAGGTTGGTGAGAGAACTCCCACAGGGTCTGTTGTCCCTACGGTCTTGTTCCAGAACAGTTTAGCCTCCTGTCCTGAGAGGGGCCTGTCTTCCACTCACAGGAGGTGTTTCTGTAGTGGTGGGTTGGGGGGGAACCCGGGCCCACCCTCTACTCCGGGTTCCGGCCCAGGGACTCTAATGGCAGTAGCTGTTGGCAGCCGACCTTTCACTGCCAGAGTTGCTACATTTCCCTGGGCCACTTCCCCACAGCTCTCCCACTTCTCTCTCTTAACACCTTCTTCACCCTTACCTTAGGACTCCCTTTCCAGTGGCATGAGGATGTCTTCACTAGCCAGCCCTTCAGCTTCACTTCCCTCCTCTGGCTCCCTGGCTCTCCTCGGCCTGACTGGAGTCAGCCTTTTTATAGTATCAGAGGGGCCTTAATTAGAGTCAGGTGTTCACATTAGCTTAACAGCCTCACCTGACACTTTGCAGGTTAATTGGAGTCAGGTGCTCTCATTTGCCTAACAGCTTCAACTAACTCTTTGCAGGCTAATTGGAGTCATGTGTCCACTCTAGCCTGAAGCAGCCCCTGCTCTGGACAGTCAGGGAACAGAAAACTGCTTATCCAGTGGCCAGTATATCTGCCTTCCACTACTCTGCTGTAGCCGGCTGCACGAGATGCAGCTGGTCTGCTTTCAAACCGCGCCAAGAAAACATCTCTACACGCTCGTGCTCCACACCCTTCACGCCCGCACCCTCGTGTCCCGCCCTGATACAAAATGGCGGGACCTCCTGCCACCTTTGGAGGGTGAGGTGCCCCGATGGGCCAGCCTATATTCCACCTTAGTCCCAAGGCCCGCCGGGGATGTCAGTTGGCGGCTCCTTCACGGAGCCGTGAGCACGGGCGTGTACTTGGCGCGGTTCACTTTAATCCCAGACACCTGCCCCTTTTGCAGCGTGAGGGATACCCTGGCACATGTATACTTGGAGTGTGCCAGACTGCAGCCCCTATTCCAGCTCCTAACCAATATTTTATTACGTTTTTGGTTGCACTTCTCCCCTCACCTTCTCATTTATGCACTCCCTATCTGTGGCCCCACAAAGTCACGGGATCTCCTGGTCAACCTCCTTCTGGCCCTAGCTAAAATGGCTATCTATAAAACCAGAGTGAGGAGGTTGGCCGATGGACTGTGACTGTGGGACCTATTTCCAATCCTCGGTCCGTTCATGTATCCGGGCAGAGTTCCTCTGGGCAGCGTCCTCTGACTCCCTTGACGCCTTTGAGGAGCAGTGGGCGCTGTCCGGGGTTCTCTGCTCGGTGTCCCCATCCGGTTCCCTTCGTTTGACCCTTTGACCGCACCCCTGTCCCTGTTATTTCATTAGTTGTCCCCCAGAATCTTTTGGGTATCTAGGTCCTGTGGATCCCCCTTTTAGGCTGGGGGGGATCCTTTAGCAGTGGACGGGCTTCGCCCGCCCACTTCCCGGATCCCAATAAGACTACCCTGATGTAGCCATCTGGCCTAGGTCTATCACAGTTTGCTGCTTCATCAGTAGTTCCACACGTGAAACCCCTGTTGTGGCATGAGGGGTTGTTCTTTAATTACAAAAGAACGGAGACAGCCTCATCTGCAGCGATCCCTCAGTATCCTTCTTGGGTCCCTTCTTAAAAGATTGAACAGCCCTCTCTACTAGCCTTTTCATGGATTGGTGGTAGGGAGAAGATGTTATATGTTTCAGCCCACTAGCTCTCAAGAGGGCCTGGAATTCCTTACTGGTAAAGACACAAGTATTGTCGGAGACAACAATCTCAGAAAGTCCGTGTGTGCTGAACAAGAAACTATGCTCCTCAGTAATTATAGATGAGATAACTACTTTGGCAGGAATGATTTTCATCCACTTAGAATGTGCATCCATATAGGGAACATTGACTAAAGGAAGGGACCAGCATTATTGATGTGCAGTCTGATCCAAGACTTTCCCGACAATTTGCATGGTGATAGGTCCAATACTGGAGGCAAACTTTCTTAGCTGTTGGCATGTGGCAACCTGATGTAACTTCAGACCAGAGTTTTCATTCTGGTGACCCAGGATTTGTTCTGGGAAGTTCCTCCAATGTTAAGTATTATGACCTACGTTCCCACTAAGCTGCACGGCAATGCAGCAGCCTATTAAGTGCTGCGCAGGTGCTCATGGTTGTGGTGGGGAGAGATGCCTCTCCCGCAGCCCCGGACCTGCTGCGGCTGCGTGGGGAGAAGTGTCTCTCCCCGCCAGCCCCAACCCAGCCCTGGCCCGGACCCACCGCAGCCGGGGGAGAGGTGCCTATCCTGTGGCCCCAGCCCAGGTGCTGCTGCAGTGAGGAGAGGCACCTCTGCCCCACAGCCTAGGTGCTGCTGAGGTGAGAGAGGGCTGGGGGGAGTCCTCTTCCCCGCCATATCCCCGGGGCAGCCTGCACCCCAAACCCCTCAGCCCTAGCCCACCCCAAAGCCCACACCCCCAACCAGAGCCTTCACCCCCCCCCACAGCCCAACTCTTTGCCCCAGTCCTGAGCCCCTCCCCCCACTCCAAACCCCTCATCCCCATCCCCACCACATGAATTTTGTTATGTGCACCAATATGAAGGTGATGTGTGACACATAACAAAATTCATTCCGCACATGTGTGGGAAAAATTAGAGGGAATACTGATTATGAGTCATGATCCTCAGTGCAGAACTCCACTTCACAGATTTAGTTCCAAAAGGCCTGTGAAATTAAGGACATATGTCCGAAGATACTGTCAACTGGGGCCATCCAGGTTTGGAGACACTTGGGACAGAACAAGATTTTTGTTAGTCCATTGAATGATCAGCTTAGCTGTTAGTGGAGTGTCTTCTACTCAGGCTCAAGCTAGGACCATTTCTTGAGGTACAGGAGTGACTTCTGGTGTTTTACCCACTGGCAGCTGACTAGTCCATCTGTGTTAGCAATAATTGGTCCAGGCTTATAGATCAGGTGATATTGGTAGGCTAGCTGTTAGCAATAATGCCCAACATTGCCAGCATTCAGAAGCCAAAGAGGGATTACCTTTGGTCTACCCCGAGAGGCCTAAAAGTAGCTTATAGTCAGTTGTTATAATGAATTGTAACCCATGAAGATATTGATGGGACTTCCTGACAGCAAAGACAACAGCCAAGCTTTCCTCATCTAACTGGGAATACTGCTGGTCTGCCGATAACAAGCATGAGGCATAGCAAACTGCATGTCAGTCCTACCTTTCACTCTATGCAAAAGTACGGTGACACTTCACTTGGTGTGGGAACAAGTACGCAACAGGGCACATTTGGGGTTAAAATGCACCAGGTGTTTGGTTGATTTCAGAAGCTCTTTGGTTTTTTTGAAAGCAATTTCCTGATCCTTCCCCCGTACCACTTTGCCCCTTTTGTGAACATTGCATGAAGAAGGGCGGGAAAGTCACCTTGATAGATTTGCTAGGAATAGTCAATAATATTTTAAGAGGCCAAGGTATGCCCTTTCACAACTGGAGCTTCTTTGATGGCCTTAACCTTCTCTAGTGGTTATAGTTCTTTTCCCAAAACACGAGGTCCTAAAAATCTCTTTGGCCATGAAAATACACTTTGAGCTCTTGACCTTTGTAGGACTTTATCTAGTCATCATTTCAGGACTTCTTGGCCCCAGGAGATCATGAATCAGTCCATACGTCTCATAACCCACAACATCAAGGATGATAAGCTTTTGTCTCCTTCATTATATCATTAACCAATAGGTAACAGCAGACGTGTTCTCTAGAGCGTGTCCATGTTTCCTTTTGAGGTTCAAGTTGATCCATCCTGCCATTGTGTGCCATTTCCTTGTGTGGCTGAAGAACTCAGAGTCTGCACCTCCATGCCTTCCTGGGTATTCACTCAGACTTTTCAGGGTGACTAGGTCCCTACTCCCCACTCCAAAAGACAGCCATGCCCAACAAACAGCTCCTCAGGAGCACCTCAGCCACTGAGAGCACTGCAGCCACATACAGTGCTTTGCATGGATGAGTTGGTGTATTTCATCACCAATATGTTGCCGCCACCCAGCATATGCTCTGGCCTCAACAATTGCTTCTTTATTAACTTACAAAATGACCCTCAGGAAGCAGACAAAGCTCCCCACCCTGGAATATATGTTTAGGGACTATCCTAAAATAACTCTCCTGAACCCCCAGGCTAACAAAAATAAATTCAATTGCATATTCTTTTTACAAACCCATATGATTCTTATATTCTCTAGAATATATTAATTTCCAAGTACTGTGACGGGGCAAGGCCAGATGGCTATAGAAAAGTAGTGGGAGATAGATATATTAGCTCCAGGCTAAACAAATCCCTGGTACCAGGTTAAGTGAAATGGAAGCTGCTCCAGGTCAATTAAGACACCTGGGACCAATTAAGAACTTTCCAGAAGGCAGGGAGAATGCTATGTTGGTTGGGACACCTGAATCCAATCTGGGGCTGGCTGAAACTAGTTAAAAGCCTCCCAGTCAGTCAGGTGGGTGTGCGTGTCAGGGGCTGTGGGAAGAAGTTGCGCGGTTGGAGAGGCTGAGTAGTACACACCATATCAGGCACAAGGAAGGAGGCCCTGAGGTAAGGGTGAAGTGGAGCTTGAGAAAGTGAGGGCTGCTGTGGGGGAAGTAGCCCAGGGAATTGTACATGTCATGTTTCTAAAAGGTCAGCTACCATAGCTGATACTATTAGGGCTGGAGCCTGGAGTAGAGGATGGGCCCAGGCTTCCCCCCCCCCACCTTTGCCCCCTGTTTAATCACTGAGACTAGGAGACAACAGAGACTGTGCAAGGAAGGATAACTTCTCCTCACCGGGTTATGATGAAAATGGCTCAGTAGACTGTGGCCCTTGTCTCTAGAGAAAGAAGGGTTACGTGGAGGGTCACAGTGAGCCTCTGAGGCTAGCGAAATCCACCAGGAAACGCAGGACCCACGGAGGCAAGGACAGAGCTTTGTCACAGTACACTAAAATTTATTTCTTTTCACACAACTTCTTGCTATTTCTTTCAATACAGTTTTGCTATTGCTACTTTCTCCATTGTGTCATTCTTTTAGCCGAATCCCACTTGTGCATGAATATTTTTCTCTCACCTGGTATCTAGCATCAAACATATACAGATTTACAATAGGAGACCCACACACTGACAAATGCCATTAATTTGCATGTTCCTCAGGAGTTAGAATTTTGAAATTTGATACTTTCACTTATGGTGTGCTGCTGAATATAGAAAAATATCAAATGTGAAATCCGACCTTTCCATCAGAGGTCACAACAAGTTCAATAGTTGCTCTGAATGAGATTTCGACTAGTCTAAATGTCTCTAAAAATCACATTAGGGATAACTATACAGCTTAAATTAATTTCTTCCATGAATCAGCTACACTGGGCATGAGGCCTTCCAGGTAGAGAAACAGGAAGGTCATCTGAGGACATTGATTATATTTATTTGATTTTAAGTAAAGATAATGCTTATCAAACTGATGCTTAAAACTTACACTTACACTTCAGTGCTGCATGATGCCATCTAAGAGGCAATGTTGCAGTCATAAATGTGGTCACAGGCAGTTATTAGAATACCAGTGGGAATAAAAAACGGACATAAGAAAATTGATCTTGTGCCAATCCAGTACAATTTTTATTATAACCTGTTTACCAGTATTTTAAGGGTTAATTTCTTCTTCTTCTTTTTTTTTCATATGTTTAAAAATAATGTTGTTAGGAGGCTAATTGCATATTTATGAATAAAAAATGATGTATTGATCAAAAGTCACTCCTCAGTTAAAATACATCCAAATAATGTTACAACATTAAAAGCCACAGCCCTCCAAAAGGTAACTATCAACTAATATAGTAAATGGACAGTCTGAGCAGAGGTTAATTGCACCTCTCTTTCCCAGCTGCAGAATTCCTAAGGTCTACAGGTCCTATGGCAAGGACTCATGACAATCTTAGCAAGGAAACCGAGACTGAAGCAAGATACCCTGCAGCTTTACAAACAGCCTTTACACACATTTACAGCATCTTCATGAGCCTTCTTCTCCATCCAGTTCATTCTAGTAATTTGAAGCATTTAGGTGAATAATCAGTTTACTGAGATGCTAAGTGGTAGATCAGACCCTAAGATAGGCACTTAGTAAATAAACTTACTTTAAAAACAAACAAACATACCAAACAATTTTCCCTCAATATATGATTTTCTAAAAAACTCTGGTAACTTAGTCAAATCAAAACCAATTTCTTCCAGCCCATACACTGCTCTTCTCTTCCACGAAGGGGGTTATTCCAAGCTTAAAAGTAGGAAAATAGGAATATTTTTGTAATGAGAAAAGTGTAATTTTTTTAGTCTTCCCTTATTCAAAAACAATAGTTATTATGCTTCAACTTTAAGCAGAAATCAAACCTGGAAAATTTCAGAAAGAAAAAAAAAACAGTAACAGAAAGCTATGAATAACTGCAAATGGAATTAGAATCACTGGATTACTTTCCTTATATCATAAACACTAGTGAGCCTCTATTAAAACAATTCTCTTGCTCTATATTTTGACATATTTCAGAGCGGTAGCCGTGTTAGTCTATATCAGCAAAAACATTGGCACTTTTAAGTCTGTTATTGAATGACCAGAGAGGTTGAAGTGTTCTCCTACTAATTTTTGAATGTAATAATTCCTGATGTCATATATATATGTGATATATGCCATAATGCATTAGTAATGCCCCTCTGCCATGTACATTGGCCAAACCAGACAGTCTCTATGTAAAAGAATAAATGGACACAAATCTGACATCAGGAATTATAACATTCAAAAACCAGTAGAAGAACACTTCAATCTCCCTGATCATGCAACAACAGACTTAAAAGTGGAAATTCTTCAACAAAGACTCCAACATGAAACTGCAGAACTGGAATTAATTTGCAAACTGTACACCATCAAATTAGGCCTGAATAAAGACTGTGATTGGATAGGTCATTACAAAAACTGATTTTAACCATACTAATTTTCCCCTACTGTTACTCACACCTTCTTGTCAGCTGTTTGAAATGGACCACCTTCATTACCACTACAAAAGTGATTTTTCCTCCCTTGGTATTCTACGGTTAATTGAATTGTCTCGTTAGACTGCCCCCCACTTGGTAAGACAACTCCCATCTTAGAATCATAGAATTTTCATGTACTGTGTATATATAAAGAAAAGGAGTACTTGTGGCACCTTAGAGACTAACAAATTTATTAGAGCATAAGCTTTCGTGAGCTACAGCTCACTTCATCGGATGCATTTGGTGGAAAAAACAGAGGAGAGATTTATATACACACACACAGAGAACATGAAACAATGGGTTTATCATACACACTGTAAGGAGAGTGATCACTTAAGATAAGCCATCACCAGCAGCAGGGGGGGGGAAGGAGGAAAACCTTTCATGGTGACAAGCAGGTAGGCTAATTCCAGCAGTTAACAGGAATATCAGAGGAACAGTGGGGGGTGGGGTGGGAGGGAGAAATACCATGGGGAAATAGTTTTACTTTGTGTAGGTTTCAGAGTAGCAGCCGTGTTAGTCTGTATTCGCAAAAAGAAAAGGAGTACTTGTGGCACCTTAAAGACTAACAAATTTATTAGAGCATAAGCTTTCGTGTAGCTCACGAAAGCTTATGCTCTAATAAATTTGTTAGTCTTTAAGGTGCCACAAGTACTCCTTTTCTTTTTACTTTGTGTAATGACTCATCCATTCCCAGTCTCTATTCAAGCCTAAGTTAATTGTATCCAGTTTGCAAATTAATTCCAATTCAGCAGTCTCTCGTTGGAGTCTGTTTTTGAAGCTTTTTTGTTGAAGTATAGCCAGTATCTTAGGTCTGTGATCGAGTGACCAGAGAGATTGAAGTGTTCTCCAACTGGTTTTTGAATGTTATAATTCTTGACGTCTGATTTGTGTCCATTCATTCTTTTACGTAGAGACTGTCCAGTTTGGCCAATGTACATGGCAGAGGGGCATTGCTGGCACATGATGGCATATATCACATTGGTAGATGCGCAGGTGAACGAGCCTCTGATAGTGTGGCTGATGTGATTAGGCCCTATGATGGTATCCCCTGAATAGATATGTGGACAGAGTTGGCAACGGGCTTTGTTGCAAGGATAGGTTCCTGGGTTAGTGGTTCTGTTGTGTGGTGTGTGGTTGCTGGTGAGTATTTGCTTCAGATTGGGGGGCTGTCTGTAAGCAAGGACTGGTCTGTCTCCCAAGATCTGAGAGAGTGATGGCTCGTCCTTCAGGATAGGTTGTAGATCCTTGATGATGCGTTGGAGAGGTTTTAGTTGGGGGCTGAAGGTGATGGCTAGTGGCGTTCTGTTGTTTTCTTTGTTGGGCCTGTCCTGTAGTAGGTGACTTCTGGGTCCTCTTCTGGCTCTGTCAATCTGTTTCTTCACTTCAGCAGGTGGGTATTGTAGTTGTAGGAATGCATGATAGAGATCTTGTAGGTGTTTGTCTCTGTCTGAGGGGTTGGAGCAAATGCGGTTATATCGTAGCGCTTGGCTGTAGACAATGGATCGAGTGGTATGATCTGGATGAAAGCTAGAGGCATGTAGGTAGGAATAGCGGTCAGTAGGTTTCCGATATAGGGTGGTGTTTATGTGACCATCGCTTATTAGCACCGTAGTGTCCAGGAAGTGGATCTCTTGTGTGGACTGGTCCAGGCTGAGGTTGATGGTGGGATGGACCTGTGTATATATATACCTGCTACTGTATTTTCCACTCCATGCATCTGATGAAGTGGGTTCTAGCCCACAAAAGCTTATGCCTAAATAAATTTGTTATTTTTGTTATTTCGTTGTTTTTTCTATATTTTGAGCTTTAACGAGTTAGGGACTCACCAGTTCTATGCATTTGATCTTTCAAAAAGTATTCAGATATTTCTCTCAGAGATAAAAGAGCAGGATTGTCCCCTTTCCCTTAACCAGTTTAATTTCAACATTCAGTTATCAATCATATCTATTATTTCTAGGTCATCTGCAAGTTTGGAATGAGGCCAATGTAATGAAGTATGAGTGTATTCTACAGCACAAAGATATAAATTCACAGACTAAATTGCTAAAAAGGAGTTTGAATTAAAAAACTGTATTTAATATATTTCTCACCACAGAGGATAAAGATATTCTACTCCGTTCAGTGAAAAGTTTTTTAAAGTTTGTTTTATCTATTTTTAAGAAAGTTATTTTAAAAAAATTCACCATCAGCACCCAACCACCAGAATATGTGTGTCAGTGTATCCAGTCCAAAAAATCTTTCACCATATTATGTCTCTTATGCAAGCTAATAGTGTTAGACCGCAATAGTGGTTTTTTTTACTGGATGGGGAGCAAGCTGATACCAGACACAGTGTTGGTATATAATACTTTAAATGCTTTTTACTGATTACAAAACAAACTTTACTTTTACACCCCAAACATACCATACTAGTGTTTAAAGGTTAGAATGTTTTTAATGGCCAGTTGAGATTTTTTTGGTGAGGATAAGATTATAAAATGTGGGGAGCTGGTGAAATTTTTTTACATGGGACTTTGGATTAATAAACAACTTTGATTTGCAGAAATTATAGGCAATCATTTATAGTCCATTCCATCATGTTATTGGTTTTTTGCCTTGTTTACTAGGCCTTTTACCCACACAATTTTAAAAGACAATTTTGGGCAGGCCACTATGACTATAGGCGTGCCATTTTTTAAAATTTTAAATTTTAAAATTTACAATTTTATTTCAGTTTAGCTGATGTTGGTTTTTTTTATGATGATGTTTTGTATTTTTCCTTAGAACATAAGATTGATTTTGCATAAATAGTTCTAATAGTTCTTGACCTTAAGTTCTTGCTTCAGTTGCTAACTTGGAACTCACGTATTCATGTCAAGCACGCGTCATTCATACCAGGCCTCAATGACCTATAACATATTACATGGATATATGAATCACAATGTATATATATATATATATATCAACATTCCCCCTTTTTGATACATGATTAATGCCATTAATTATTGTATTACTTCATAATTTTGCAAGTAATTTTATTTTATATATTACTTGCTTTAAAACTTTTTGTTACTTTTTATTTGGCAGTATAAACAGCATAATAAAGGCTAACAAAATTATTAATGCAAATAATATGACAATAGGATGTAGCATTAAAATTAGAAGGGCTGTGACACTAGGAGACCATTTTTTAAAAGTGTTGTACTAATGAGAAATTATCATAATAGCTATTCTACGTCCGTTTGCTTTTTACTGGCATTAAGTTTGTACAGCTGTACATATTTGTTAAACATGTTTTGTAAGGTATTAAATATTACATTTGGTTTCACCACACCTTAAATCCAAGAGCATGTCCCAAATGCAATAATATACTTCTCTAACAGAGAAGGGACTTTAACTTTAGTTCACTGAGGTGCTAATAGTGGAATTCAACTGTATGATGAAATTTGAAACCTAGCCATATTAGAAATAATACTATCACATACTAATTCTGGCCTTTTATGTATTCATGCCCAGGTGTTCTGGAAAGCAACAGCTGACACTATACTGTAGAACACAAATATTTTCAAATAAAGTAATGCTTGTGGTCCTTCTCCAGATCCCATTGAATTAAATGAGAGTTTTTGGGTTAGGACCTTCTCTACAGAAGAGCTGGGCAAATACCTCAAAAATATTCAATGAATATTCACTTAAGAAAACCCTGAATTTGCTTCACTTGTGGCCAAAAGCCTTTTGTGTACACACTTATTTCTGAATGAGTTCATTGTTGATAACACACAGGTATAAACTGGCCATGAATAAAATAAGGTTGGAAATCAGAACAAGGTTTCTAACCATCAGAAGAGTGAGGTTCTGTAACAACTTATCAATAGGAGGAAAGGGGTCAAACAACCTAACTAGTTTTAAGAGCTTGATAAACTTGTGAACAGGATTATATGACAGCATTCCCTGCGATAGCAGGAGCCTGGACTCATTGAGCAGGAGATCCCTTCCAGTCCTACATTCCGCTGAGTATGGTTGCAGAAACAGCAAATTTTAGGTGATTATTACAGAACATTTGCTAATTTTGAACTCAAATATAAACCTGTATTTAGAAATTACACTCATTTATTCAGAAAATAAAATGTGATCTGTATCCAAACAAAACTAAGTAACAGAGCACAACATTTGGATATGCAATACTCAATGTGTCATTCAATCTTCAGACAAACTGTTCAAAAACTATTTGGTGAATAATTTTGAATGAAGTTGAAAAAACTCAGAAACTGCTTATGGACAATTTGTGAATAGGAAGAGAGGCGTGCACAAACACACACACACAAATTCTGGCCCATACTATGGGTATGTCTACACTACGAAATTAGGTCGAATTTATAGACGTCGTTTTTTTTAGAAATTGGTTTTATATGTTGATTGTGTGTGTCCCCACACAAAATGCTCTAAGTGCATTAAGTGCATTAACTTGGTGGAGTGCTTCCACAGTACCGAGGCTAGCATCGACTTCTGGAGTGTTGCACTGTGGGTAGCTAGCCCACAGTTCCCGCAGTCCCATTTGAATTCTGGGTTGAGATCCCAATGCCTGATGGGGCAAAAAACATTGTTGGGGTGTTTCTGGGTACATGTCGTCAAGGCCTCCCTCCCTCCCTCCCTCCCTCTGTGAAAGCAATGGCAGACAATCATTTCGTGCCTTTTTTCCTGAGTTACCTGTTCAGACGCCATACCACTGCAAGCATGGAGCCCACTCAGCTCACTGTCACCGTATGTCTCCTGGGTGCTGACAGACGTGGTACTGCATTGCTACACAGCAGCAGCAACCCATTGCCTTGTGGCAGCAGATGGTGCAATAGGCCTGAAAACCATCCTCATCGTGTCTGTGGTGCTCCTGGCCGCCTCGGTAAGGTCGGTCAGGAGCGCCTGGGCAGACATGAGTGCAGGGACTAAATTAGGAGTGACCTGACCAGGTCATTCTCCTTAGTCATGCAGGCAGTCCTATTGTACCATCTTCTGCTGAGCAGCCAGGAGATGTGGATGACTTGCAGTCCTACTGCATCGTTTGCTGCCAGCCAAAGATGTAAAAGATTGATGGAGAGGATCAAAACAAGAAATAGACCAGATTTGTTTTGTATTCATTTGCTCCTCCCTCTGTGAAATCAAGGTCCGACAATCATTTTGGTGAGGTCTGTCAGGGGCACCTTGAAAACTTTAATGGAGATTCAGTCCTGCCTGAAATACCAGAGGGAGGGATAGCTTAGTGGGTTGAGCATTGGCCTGCTAAATCCAGGGTTTTGAGTTCAATCCTTGAGGGGGCCATTCTGTGTGACTTTTGTTCTTCCTTGATGTAAAGCCATCCCCTTTGTTGATTTTAATTCCCTGTAAGCCAACCCTATAAGCCATGTCATCAGTCGCCCCTTCCTCCATCAGAACAACGGCAGACAATAGTTCCATGCCTTTTTTCTGTGCAGACGCCATGCCATAGCAAGCATGGAGCCCACTCAGATCACTTTGGCAATTAGGAGCACATTAAACATCACGCGCATTATCCAGCAGTATATGCAACACCAGAACCTGGCAATGCGAAACCAGGCAAGTAGGCAACGTCAGTGCGGTGACGAGAGTGATGAGGACATGGACACAGGCGTCTCTCAAAGCACGGGCCCTTGCAATGCGGGCATCCTGGTGCTAATTGGGCAGGTTCATGTGGTGGAACGCTGATTCTGGGCCTAGGAAACAAGCACAGACTGGTGGGACCACATAGTGTTGCAGGTCTGGGATGATTCCCAGTGGCTGCGAAACTTTCGCATGCATAAGAACACTTTCATGGAACTTTGTGACTTCCTTTCCCCTGCCCTGAGGTGCAAGAATACCAAGATGAGAGCAGCCCTCACAGTTGAGAAGCGAGTGGCAATAGCCCTGTGGAAGCTTGCAATGCCAGACAGCTACCAGTCAGTCGGGAATCAATTTGGAGTGGGCAAATCTACTGTGGAGACTGCTGTGATGCAAGTAGCCAACACAATCAAAGATCTGCTGATATCAAGGGTAGTGACCCTGGGAAACGTGCAGGTCATAGTGGATGGCTTTGCTGCAATGGGATTCCCTAACTGTGGTGGGGCCATAGACGGAACCCATATCTCTATCTTGGTACCGGAGCACCAAGCCATCGAGTACATAAACCGCAAGGGGTACTTTTCAATAGTGCTGCAAGCACTGGTGGATCACAAGGGATGTTTCATCAACATCAACATGGGATGGCCAGGAAAGGTACATGACGCTCGCATCTTCAGGAACTCTGGTCTGTTTCAAAAGCTGCAAGAAGGGACTTTCTTCCCAGACCAGAAAATAATCGTTGGGGATGTTGAAGTGCCTATAGTTATCCTTGGGGACCCAGCCTACCCCTTAATGCCATAGCTCATGAAGCCATATATAGGCAGCCTGGAGAGTAGTCAGGAGCTGTTCAACTACAGGCTGAGCAAGTGCAGAATGCTGGTAGAACGTGCATTTGGACGTTTAAAAGCATGCTGGTGCAGTTTACTGACTTGGTTAGACCTCAGCGAAACCAATATTCCCACTGTTATTACTACTTGCTGTGCGCTCCACAATATCTGTGAGAGTAAGGGGGAGATGTTTATGGCGGGGTGGGAGGTTGAGGCAAATCGCCTGGCCGCTGGTAATGCGCAGCCAGACACCAGGGTGGTTAGAAGAGCACACGAGGGTGTGGTGCGCATCAGAGAAGCTTTGAAAATCAATTTCATGACTGGCCAGGCTACGGTGTGAAAGTTCTGTATGTTTCTTCTTGATGAAACCCCTCACCCCTTGGTTCACTCTACTTCCCTGTAAGCTAACCATCCTCCCCTCCTCCCTTCGATCACCGATTGCAGAGGCAATAAAGTCATTGTTGCTTCACATTCATGCATTCTTTATTCATTCATCAAACAAATAGGGGGTTAACTGCCAAGGTAGCCCGGGAGGGGTGGTGGAGGAGAGAAGCACCAGGAGGGGTGGTGGAGGAGGGAAGGACAAGGCCACATAGCACTTTAAAAGTTTAAAACTTATTGAATGCCAGCCTTCTGTTGCTTAGGCAATCCTCTGGGGTGGAGTGGCTGGAGGCCCCCCCAACGCGTTCTTGGGCGTCTGGGTGAAGAGGCTCTGGAACTTGGGAAGGAGGGAGGTTGGTTACACAGGGGCTGTAGCGGCGGTCTGTGTTTCTGCTGCCTTTCCTGCAGCTCAACAATATGCTGGAGCATATTAGTTTGATCCTCCAGCAGCCTTAGCATTGAATCCTGCCACCTCTCATCACAATGCCACCACCTTTCAGCTTCAGCCCTCTCTTCAGCCCGCAACTTACTCTCCTCAGCCCGCCACCTCTCCTCCTGGTCATTTTGTGCTTTTCTTCACTCTGACATTGTCTGCCTGTACGATTCGTCTGTGCTCTGTCAGCATGGGAGGACAGCATGAGCTCAGAGAACATTTCATCGTGAGTGCGTTTTTTTCGCCTTCTAATCTTCACTAGCCTCTGGGAAGGAGAAGATCCTGTGACCCTTGAAACACATGCAGCTGGTGGAGAAAAAAAAAGGGACAGTGGTATTTAAAAAGACACATTTTATAGAACAATGGGTACACTGTTTCACGGTAAATCTTGCTGTTAACATTACATACATAGCACATGTGCTTTCGTTACAAGGTCGCATTTTGCCTCCCCCCACCATGTGGCTAGCCCCTCTCCCCTCCCCGCTCCCAGTGGCTAACAAAGGGGAACATTTCTGTTCAGCCAAACAGGCAAACAGCCCAGCAGGAACGGGCATCTCTGAATGTCCCCTTAAGAAAAGCACCCTATTTCAACCAGGTGACCATGAATGATATCACTCTCCTGACGATAACACAGAGAGATAAGGAATGGATGTTTGAACGCCAGCAAACATACACTGCAATGCTTTGTTCTACAATGATTCCCAAGTATGTGCTACTGGCCTGGAGTGGTAAAGTGTCCTACCATGGTGGATGGAATAAGGCTGCACTGCCCAGAAACCTTTTGCAAAGGCTTTGGGAGTACATCCAGGAGAGCCGCGAATGCCAGGGCAAATTAATCATTAAACATGCTTGCTTTTAAACCATGTATACTATTTTAAAAGGTACACTCACCAGGAGGTCCCTTCGCTGCCTGGTGGGTTCGGGAGGCAGCCTTGGGTGGGTTGGTACTGGCTCCAGGTCCAGGGTGAGAAACAGTTCTTGGCTGTCAGAAAACTCATTTCTCCACTTGCTTGCTGTGAGCTATCATCATCTTCCTCGTCCCAAAACCTGCTTCCGTGTTGCCTCCATCTCCATTGAAGGAGTCAAACAACACAGCTGGGGTAGTGGTGGCTGAACCCCCTAAAATGGCATGCAGCTCATCATAGAAGTGGCATGTTTGGGGCTCTGACCCAGAGCAGACGTTTGCCTCTCTGGTTTTCTGGTAGGCTTCCCTCAGCTCCTTAAGTTTCACACGGCACTGCTTCGGGTCCCTGTTATGGCCTCTGTCCTTCATGCCCTGGGAGGTTTTGGCATTTTGAAAACTGGAATGGAGTTCTGATAGCATGGATTCCTCTCCCCACACAGCAATCAGATCCCATACCTCCCGTTCGGTCCATACTGGATCTCTTTTGCGATTCTGGGACTCCATCATGGTCACCTCTGCTGATGAGCTGTGCACTCATCTGCAGCTTGCCACGCTGGCCAAACAGGAAATTGAAATTCAAAAGTTTGCGGGCCTTTTCCTGTCTACCTGGCCAGTGCACCTGAGTTGAGAGTACTGTCCAAAGCGGTCGCAATGGAGCACTCTGGGATAGCTCCCGGAGGCCAATACTGTCTAATTGCATCCACAGTACCCAAATTCGACCCACAAGGCCGATTTCAGCACTAATCCCCTTGTCAGGGATGGAATAAGGAAATCGATTTTAAGAGCCCTTTAAGTCGAAAAGGATGGGTGCAGGGTTAAATTGTGTGGATGGGTGCAGGGTTAAATCGATTTAACGCTGCTAAATTCAACTTCAACTCCTAGTGTAGACCAGGGCTATACTTGTCTCTCAACTCCCTAAGTGGGTATCTTGAGAATTCTAACATGAGTAGCTGATGCAGCTGAGAATTTAGTTGCCTTTGCTACTAGTTATGCTCAGCCCTAGCCTATTGCAGCAATATGGATGATGCACTGCAGCTATACAAACACTGAGGTGAAGTGTGCATTGGGCTTAACAAGCAAACACACAATACTTTCAGCACTTTTTTCAGTCAATTAAATAAACCTATATACTATCTGGGAAATAGACTTGATGGTACATAAGAAAGTCAATGAAAATTTTAAAAGTGGCATTAAGTACAGCAGTGTACATACAAATTCCTTTACAGATCTCATTATTTGTAGGTAACCTTGTGCACTGCTAAACTGCTCGAATAGTGGAATGCAGGTCTAAACTTGTTTCACAAAAACTTTAAAAATGTATTTGTCAGAAAAAATCTTTTCAAACATTTCAACAGAGATTTATGAAATTAAATAAAAAGACTTGGATTTCAAGGTGGGGATTGTTTGAATAATGTGCACTGGCCTTGAAAAGGACCTATGGGCCCAAGCCACCTCAGTCCAACCTACAGCAAAATGCTTGTGTCCAGGTTCGGGTGGCTAGCCCAAGATGACATCAGTATTACACCATCCACATTGCTATTTTCAGCATACTAGGTTGAGCAGAGTTAGGACAAGTCTATCTAACCTGGGACTTGCACCTCCCATCTGCAGTGTAGATATACCCTAAATGACTTGCCCAAGGTCACATAGAATCTACCTTGTCTCTCACTCCTCTCTCTGAACTGTGAAATGGGGATAATACTTCCCTATGTCAGGAGGGTATCGTCCAGATAAGATCTGTTATTCTTTGTGAGGTGGTCAGATATTATCATACAGAAGGCAAATAAGAATCTAAATAGAAAGACTGGGCCATTCCTTCCCAACACAATGAAATCCATCCACGCCCACATAACTGGTAAGATATAACTAGTCTTTCAATAGAAAATTAAATTCTTTGATTGAAAGCACCCAGAAACATGGACAGCTCAGGTATAATATATCTCCCCAAGAAAGTCTACTGTGTGGAGGTCGCATGGAACCTGTCAATTTTCTAAAAGCAGAGGAAGGAGATATTGAATTCCTTCATCACTGTCTAGAGATGAGAAATGGACACTATGGGAAGTAGCAAAGGAAACAGGGGAGGGCAAACAGAAAAGAAAGGTGAGTGCTCTTTTACTGCAAGCGTGGTAGCAAAATTACAAAATGAATTGCTGACACTCTCACACACATTTAAAAAAATAAGCTTACTTTGGCTTCCCTTCTTTTACATTAACCTAACAACAGTGCAAGTGACTCAGACGTGTGGTGTGATAAATCATTACTCAGTTGAAGTACTTGGGAAGGGCGACCAGGAATCCTAGAGGGCACAACCTCCTTAAAGAGGAACCAAGAATATCTCATTAGCACAACAGCTGTAATAAGTCCCCCATCGTTACTGGAGAAAGATTTTTGTTAACACAGCTACAACATAGCTCTTTAATGAGAAGAGAAAAGCAGTACAGCAGACATGACATTTCAATATGAACATCATTCATAAATAACTAAATTTTAGAAGCCAACATCCAAGATGCCTGGAAGGGTGTACACTTTAATAAATAAATGAGAATACATTAAAAAGAATTATAAAAACATCCACTTAAACCTCTGAAAAGACAGAAGCAAACATTTTTAGACAAGAATAGACATTAGTCTCAGAGCTTGACAAATATACACACACAACACAAACTAGAGCCAAATTTTGGGGTTTAGGATCCTAGGCAGAGATTAATGACAGTCTTATTGAATCATTTGTAAATCTTCAGCAAATAAAGTCAAATAACTCTCTCAAGCTGTAACAGCCTTTCTCCACAGGGACTATTTCCTCTTTCACATTGTTCAGCCAACAGGGATTGTTGTGTTCTCTGTAAAGAGATGGGGGACTGATGGATATTTTTAATCTTTTACCTGTCTCAGAATACTATACTTGGAGTAAAGTTCAGGCCCATGAAATACAAGAGAAAACTGTAGACCTCCCAAGTTACAAGGAGAGTGGTAATCTTTCCCATACTCAGAGATCTGAAGCCTAGCCATCTGGCCTCTTAAAGATCCTCCAGGATATGCAGTGTTTTAGTGGATGGGAATGGTGTGGGAGGAAAAGTGTTAGAGGCAAATCCAAGAGAACATACATCATCTCCCACAAAACCCTGCAAGAAAAATCAGGACAACCAAAAAACCACCACCACCACCACCAAAAAAGCCTGAGGCAGTATTAACTTTTTTATGGCCCCCTCCAGGCCTAAGAACTTTCCTTAAGAAGCAGTTCTGTGGTCATTGCTGTTTGTGGAAGTCCCTGACATGCAGTTTCATTGGAGCTGTGCTACGAGACAGAAAGGAAGACTGGGGGCCTAAGACCCACTGTAAATGGCTCTGACACCTTGTGGATCTTCAAAACTGCTGGACTTTCCATGGACAAGCAAACCCTACTGGCCTTTTCTCCTCCCTCATTTCCAAAGGAATGACTTGAGGAAAACTCTGCTAGCCAATCCTCACACAGTTTTTCTCCTTCCAGAAATATCTCTGACAGGAAGGTATGATCAAGGTTTTAATTCACTAACATCTAATAACTGTTATACACATAGGGAAATTAGACTGAATATTTGTACTGTAAATTGAAGTAAAAAGGGGGCACACTGATATGCTAATGATACTGAGCCCACAGAACAGTATATACTTAACAATGCAAGTCTGAAATAACACCAGAGAACTATATACAATGTTGTTTATATAGCATAAGGCCACAAGGTGGACTCTTCTACCATTGTTCAGGTTAAGATATTTTCAAGGAGAAAAAGAGTGCGATGAAACCTGTCTTCCAGCTGAATATACAGAATTCAGTGTAAGGTTTTAATGTATGCACTTTAAGGTTCTTTGGACTAGGCGAGCTGTTAATCTGCAAGAACTAATCAAAGTTTATGTCCCAGTTTGCAGATTATGTTCAGCCACTGACTTGTCTCTATGGAGCCCCTGGTTGTCTACTGCAAATTCTTTGCTATTTTTCCTGACTTATGTGGATTTGAGGTACTTTGGGGCCTTGTTGAATCATTAGGACTGAAACACAGCTCTGCTTTTAACAAAAACGATTAATTCTTAACTTACCTTGTTTTTGTGATAATAGTACTTTGCATTTATATAGGGGCTTTTTATGCTCAGAGAACTACAGAGCCTTTGCAAGCAAATTGTGATTTCTCCTATCTCAGATGCTGCTAAACAGTGTTTTATCACTATGCAAGAGGAACAGGATTTGAGTGTATATCTCCAGCAATGCAGAACCCAACTTGTCTAGGGCTCATTCAAGAGCAGCATGCAAGGGCGTTTTGAGGCAGGCTAGAAAGACCTAGGGGGAGGGACAAATACCACCAGTGGTGTGATCAATCCAACCCATTCATGCCCAGTTGGCGAAAGCAGTTTTATATGTGCTTTATCATTCCATAGCCATTCATAGCTTGATAATTTCCCTTTGATAGCAGGTATAAGTGCAAACCTTGTCAGTGGCAGTTATTCTCCATTTGTCTGCTTCTTCGAAAACACCCATCAACATAGCTTCTGCAAATGTCAGACTTCAAATGATAAACTTGGCATATGAATATCTGCTTTGCATTTATGACCTCATCAGTGACTGTCACATTCTGAACACCTTCCGAGTGAGGAGAGTGTCTGAGGCTGAATCAAATGCCTTCAAGTCAAATAATTTGTTTTTTTCCAGCCAACCTGCCAGTAGCGTCACATCCTGAAAGGGCAAGGAAACCTGGCAGTGCAGTGACTTTTATTTGTCCCAGTGATAGGAACCCTATCTCTGAGGAATATACAGTGATTCTGTTCCCCAGCAGCAGGCACAAAAACAGGACTTTGCACAACTCTTGGGTAACATTACAGAGAGCTGTGTCTTATTTAGTAGTGCTTCTCTGTGGCATGCAAGATAATTTTAGTGTCTGCCTCCTCATGAGAACTACAGAGAAACTCCACTGAACAGTGTGGCGCATCAGCTTCATTTTGCCATGTCTCACTCTTGGGATACTCTTGGGCTTACCTCAGAAGAAGCAAGTGTTCTTCTCAAAACACATGCCAAGGGACCTAGTATAACATGCTTCTCACCCACAGCTAGCACTTATCCCAGCATGTTAATTTTTTTTTCTGATGCTTGATGCACTCTCTCTCCAACCTTGGCAAATCCAGTTATGGTGCATGTAAAGTGCCACTGAGCATTGTGTTTAACCAGGTCCAAAGATTCAGCTACTAGTCAGTATCCTTCAGCTCCCCATTGATGCCTAAAAATGATCAAGACCAAAATGAAAACAAGGATTTTGTAATACATTACTTCGGGATTGTAATGAATTATGTTATAACACAGATGTTATGTAACTATGTGCATACCATTTGCAGATGGATGCCTGTGATTTCTGGCGGGAAGCGAACATCTTAACCAGTGCCACATTACACTCTTTTGGCATAATAAACAAAGCTGATAATCAACACCACTGAATCGCTTCTTTTCTTTTTCTTTTGGGCCAATGATGGCAAGTCAACTTGAAGCTTTCTTTCCCTTTGTAGTAATCTGTAACATTAAAAATGAATCAGGTATGTTCTGAGCATTAGCTGATGACTGACAGTACTGTCAGTCAGGGACCACAATTTGACTTTGTGAGGACTGCATGTTTGACAAAGATATTGTTCAAATCTGTATATAATGTAGCCATTTGGAGAAAAGCCAAAAATCCTGAAAGTAGAAGTAGTAAGAACAACCTGTATAAGATACCATATAACCTGAAATAGTATACATCATATCACGTTTATATACTTGAGCAAGTTTATGAACAGAAAGCTGATGTATAATGCAGCACAGAAAAGGAAACCCCATATAGCCCCAATTTCCTATAGTAGAAACTTTTTGCAGCTCTAGTATATCCAGTGTTGACTTTAGGGCTGTGATTCAGGAAGTTAATACAGATAATGCTACTAAAAAACAAATGTCTTAACCTTTTATGAGGAGAATATAAGAAGTGGTTTTGGTGCCAAAGAATACACAACAGTAGCGATCCTGATACAAGAGATTTCTCAAGCTTTCATTGCAATTCAACTTGAGTGGAAGAGGTCACTGTTAGAGGTACTTTTTTGTTTTCCCCACAAATTTATTTGATCAATATTTCATGAAAAGAATTAACACTATCTTTGGATTCATATAAAAAGATTTTGGAAATATTCTGTTAAACAAGACTGCAAAGCATAGCAGCCTTCTCTACTCCTTTCTTCTCAGATGTTTTTAAAAAGGTAAATCAAGTCTATAGTACTCGCAGTATTGAGAATGAAATGGGAGGAATCAGTCCCCAGTCAAACCAATAAAACTAAAATCTAAACCCAGGGATTTTACCCCTGTGATCTTTACAAAAGCAGAACCATCAGAGTACACAGATGGGCTAAAGTTTCAGTCAATAGTCCATAATAGGACACACACATATGCACACTATTAACTCTTGGACTGGAAAAAGCAACATTTTAATGGTTGCACATGTGTACATTTTAGGGACTATCCATTATTTTGCTGTGAGAAGAGAACCTACCTGTAGCTAATCCTAATGGAAGAAAATGGAAATCTTTTGCACCCTTTTCAGTGTCTCTTTCTTAAATGTCAATACTTTTTGGTTTCTCACAGGTTATTACCAGACCCTCATGTTCAGCCAACCATTCCATCCCCAGTATCTTACTATTTGTAGGGGAACGGTGTCCTTTGCAGGCCTCTCCAGATGGGGGAATCAAAAGGAAAGTCAAATGCCCTAATCTCTCAAAGGAGTGGGGGGAAGGAAGTACAGAAGTGCTGCCAACAATACAGCTTCTACGTAATAGGCTTTGAGAAATCTTTCTGGCTGGGCTCCTGAGTCAGGCTTAGTTTATTCAGCTAGCCCTGAGAATTTGCTGCACTCTCTGTAGAGTCAGGATGAAGATATCCTTCTTGGGAGTCCCTCCAACAGTCTCCCCCTTACAGCTATACAACTTGTCCCCCACAGCTGACTGCAGTTTCCTCTGCTTAGAAGGTCTGGAGGATGGAGCTAGCCCTGCCCCCAGGTCCTCTCTGGCAACTTCCTTGTCAGTGTGGGGTCTACATGCCCTGTCACAAAACCCTTTTTTATGAAAATAACCCCAGATTAAAAAAACAGCAAGTGCCTAAAGCCCTGACTAATATGGACCATCTGTCGTTAAAGAAGTCTTGATACCCTAGCAGCCATGCACAGGTGCAACAGATAAAAGTATAACTTCACTGTTCCTGGTAGCAATATATCTGATCAAAGAATGCTATTCAGCCCACAAGGGAAGCCTGAAATGCTTTGAATTGTGCCTGAATCAGGAGTGCAAGACTAAGCATCACATTGAGGCTGAGATTCAGGAAATCAGCCCTATTCAGGACAATACTTAACTCATGTTTATGTCTATCCCTATTCAAGACATACTGTAAACAGGTGTTTAAGTGCTTTGCTGAAGATTTATACTTCAAGTTTTTAACTAATATTTGATGGGAGGAAGAAGAGAGAAGGGAAGTGAAAGTAAAGAAATCAGTTAACAGTACAGCTCAGTGAAATCTCACTTGTCACACTACTCTGCACGTTCAGAAAGGCTGGGATTATGACACTCATAAGTTATATGACATTGGGAGACATAGTACTGTGCATCTAGAACATTTCCAGTGTTTAGTGCTACCTAGCATTGAGCCTAACCTATACAGTAGCAAAGAGAAGCTATAAAGACACTACTATTTATTTTAGATGAGTTTAATCTGCTTTCTCTTCTGTGACCTTATTTTTGAATTAATGGAATCAGCCACTGGTTTTTCTTTTGGTACTTCAATATATTATGTGGGATCCAAGATATCTCACTCATGGATTCTAGTAATACAATAACATTATAACTTTCCAACAGCTATGCTGTACAATTGCCTGGCAATGGTACGCTTCTCATGAGCCAGTAATTTTATACATTAACTGGGTAGGTCTGGGTCTTAAACTATAATACTATGATTTAAATGACATCTTTCCTCCCCCCACTCACCAACATTATTTTAAATTGTCTTCCTCAAGGATTAAAGTAAGAGGGAGTACAGGAAGTGCAGCTCCTAGAAGCAGAGGGAAAGCAGACCTTCTCCTCTCTCTGGCTTGGGGGAAGGTTATTCACCCCCTAGTCCTTGTCTGCTATGGTGAGGACTCACCAGGTAGGGAAACCTCAAGAAGCAGAAGAAGGTACCTGGTAGAGGAATTACAGTTTCTCCCAGCCTTTCCACCATAAAGTGCAGTTCCTGTTGTGGGGAGATGATGTGTTCCACCTCTGTTTTCTAAAGAAAGACAACTGGCTTCCTCTCACCGTCAGTGCCTTCGCTGTTCTGGGGGAATGGCGTCAAGGACAGATAACTGATGTATAGTTTGTGTGTAAAATTTTCTAAAACACAAGGGCATCTTGGAGAGGAAAGCCTCCTGGATCCTTCTTTTTTATTTATTTATTCTATTGATTCAGATTCTCTGCTGGTCAAGTCTAAATGACAGCATATATAGGAATTGGGATGCGTTTCATATGCGCTAATCATTATTGTGCTATGTAATTATTGTTGTTTGTGGCTACGCAATATTTGTTTAGAATTCAGGACTGACAGGTGAAAATAATGGTTACTTTAAACTCCACTTTCTTCCCAAGTGCCAGGCTGCAGTGGCCCTTTCAGCCATATTTAACACATTTTCTCATGTGAAAGCTGTACTGGGAGCTGTTCAATAGTTCACATTTAATTTCCATAACAGAAAAAAGTTAAAATTGGCTACAGGGTGCCAAATTACTGTTGAAAGGGCAGCTGGGATTCTGGCCATGTCAAGGAATGTTTAAAAATATAAAACTGAAGGGAGAAAGGAAATAAATTGGGGGAGTTGAAAATAAACAAATATATTAAAATTAGTAGGTTAGCAATACCTTCTCTCTTTATCCTTTTGTATTTTCTCCTCATTTAATGTGGGGGAAGATGGTTCAGGTATGGTATGGGTGAGGGGAGGAACTGTGGGAAAACTGCCTCAGGGGGACGATGGGGAGGGTCTTGGGGCTGGGGCATGCAGGTAGACCAGTGACTTTGCGGGAGAAGCAAGTAAGGAGGCACATGTTGTAGGAGCCATGGGGAGTAGGAGGGGGATGTTTGGGAAAAGGGAACTGGTGGGTGAGAAGGAGGAAATTTGGAGGAAATGAGGATGGGAAAGGGAGATGTTTAGCGCTGTATGTTGGTGGGGCGTAGGAAGAAGTTTATTGAGGTGGGCACGTCAGGGGGTGAGAGGAGCTTGCAGCATTAATGTCTGTCCCTCTTTCCCCCAATCTGACCTCCATCTTTTCTGGCAAAGTTATTCCACTGGAACTTTCTTGTCATAGTGGAAGAAGGTGTTGCATAAACATTCATGCAAGGGCAATTTGAAAGTGCCTAAGTTGTTTTTGAAAATGGGTCTTGGGCTCCTAAGTCAATCAGATGTTGCAGCACTGAGCAGAGCTTAAATAACTTTAAAAATCTAGGCTGAGGTTCCGAAGTTTTTAAAGCCCTTTTGAAAATTTTACCCATGAACTACTTGCTGCTTCTTGCCACCAATTTCTTATTTTCTTTGCTTCCTGACTTCCTTCTACTTTTCTCCCCCCCCATATTTCAATGTCAAGGAAACCCCTTGATCATGCTATTTACAGCTTTCTAAAGCTCCTTATACACCTGTGTGTGTGTGTGTGTGTGTATATACATATAAGAAAATGAAAAAAATGTTATAGTTTGAAAATTAGGGATAATTTGGAGTCTCAGGATTCATCAGCTTGCTAGAGATCTGAATTGGGGAGAGGTTGACTATGCTAACACTAAAGTTGTCTTATTTACTTGATCATTGAAGGTCTGATGTTGTTCCCATTTAAGTGAATGAGAGTTTTCCCCTTGAATTAAGGGAGCAGGAGCAGATTATTTTCTAACATGGTGGCAGTTAACGATACTAGGTGGGTGAAATTCCAGCTCCACTGAAGTCAATGGCAGACTCCCCTTGCCTGTGATGAAATAGATTTCACTCCTTGTATCTTTATATAGTTGAACTGTTCTTTTTCTAACTTGACTTTTGTTTAATGAGAAATATCAGGTTACAAGAAGAACACATTTTTCAAAAAGTGGAACAATTTAGGATTGAATGAAAAAAAATCATAATTCTTAAGCTAAGGATTTTTTTACTCTTGCCAAAACTGGAGATTTGTAAGTGAACAAATGGCAAAGCCTGCATCCTCCACCTATTGCAGAAAAGAACAGAACCTCTCTTGTGGTAAACTCTACATTATATAGGTTTCATAGTAGCAGCCGTGTTAGTCTGTATTCACAAAAAGAAAAGGAGTACTTGTGGCACCTTAGAGACTAACAAATTTATTAGAGCATAAGCTTTCGTGAGCTACAGCTCACTTCATCGGATGCATTTGGTGGAAAAAACAGAGAAGAGATTTATATACACACACACAGAGAACATGAAACAATGGGTTTATCATACACACTGTAAGGAGAGTGATCACTTAAGATAAGCCATCACCAGCAGCAGGGGGGGGAAGGAGGAAAACCTTTCATGGTGACAAGCAGGTAGGCTAATTCCAGCAGTTAACAAGAATATCAGAGGAACAGTGGGGGGTGGGGTGGGAGGGAGAAATACCATGGGGAAATAGTTTTACTTTGTGTAATGACTCATCCATTCCCAGTCTCTATTCAAGCCTAAGTTAATTGTATCCAGTTTGCAAATTAATTCCAATTCAGCAGTCTCTCATTGGAGTCTGTTTTTGAAGCTTTTTTGTTGAAGTATAGCCACTCTTAGGTCTATGATCGAGTGACCAGAGAGATTGAAGTGTTCTCCAACTGGTTTTTGAATGTTATAATTCTTGACGTCTGATTTGTGATTTTGTGTTTGATTTCCTGAGGAAACTACCGTCCATTGGTGATCTTCCTAAAAACACCATCCTAGCCACTATGGATGTAGAAGCCCTCTACACCAACATTCCACACAAAGATGGACTACAAGCCGTCAGGAACAGTATCCCCGATACTGTCACGGCTAACCTGGTGGCAGAACTTTGTGACTTTGTCCTGACCCATAACTATTTCACATTTGGTGACAATGTATACCTTCAAATCAGCGGCACTGCGATGGGTACCCGCATGGCCCCACAGTATGCCAACATTTTTATGGCTGACTTAGAACAACGCTTCCTCAGCTCTCGTCCCCTAATGCCCCTACTCTACTTGCGCTACATTGATGACATCTTCATCATCTGGACCCATGGAAAAGAAGCTCTTGAGGAATTCCACCATGATTTCAACAATTTCCATCCCACCATCAACCTCAGCCTGGACCAGTCCACACAAGAGATCCACTTCCTGGACACTACGGTGCTAATAAGCGATGGTCAGATAAACACCATCCTATATCGGAAAACTACTGACCGCTATTCCTACCTACATGCCTCTAGCTTTCATCCAGATCATACCACTCGATCCATTGTCTACAGCCAAGCGCTACGATATAACCGCATTTGCTCCAACCCCTCAGACAGAGACAAACACCTACAAGATCTCTATCATGCATTCCTACAACTACAATACCCACCTGCTGAAGTGAAGAAACAGATTGACAGAGCCAGAAGAGTACCCAGAAGTCACCTACTACAGGACAGGCCCAACAAAGAAAACAACAGAACGCCACTAGCCATCACCTTCAGCCCCCAACTAAAACCTCTCCAACGCATCATCAAGGATCTACAACCTATCCTGAAGGACGAGCCATCGCTCTCTCAGATCTTGGGAGACAGACCAGTCCTTGCTTACAGACAGCCCCCCAATCTGAAGCAAATACTCACCAGCAACCACACACCACACAACAGAACCACTAACCCAGGAACCTATCCTTGCAACAAAGCCCGTTGCCAACTCTGTCCACATATCTATTCAGGGGATACCATCATAGGGCCTAATCACATCAGCCACACTATCAGAGGCTCGTTCACCTGCGCATCTACCAATGTGATATATGCCATCATGTGCCAGCAATGCCCCTCTGCCATGTACATTGGCCAAACTGGACAGTCTCTACGTAAAAGAATGAATGGACACAAATCAGACGTCAAGAATTATAACATTCAAAAACCAGTTGGAGAACACTTCAATCTCTCTGGTCACTCGATCACAGACCTAAGATACTGGCTATACTTCAACAAAAAAGCTTCAAAAACAGACTCCAACGAGAGACTGCTGAATTGGAATTAATTTACAAACTGGATACAATTAACTTAGGCTTGAATAGAGACTGGGAATGGATGAGTCATTACACAAAGTAAAACTATTTCCCCATGGTATTTCTCCCTCCCACCCCACCCCCCACTGTTCCTCTGATATTCTTGTTAACTGCTGGAATTAGCCTACCTGCTTGTCACCATGAAAGGTTTTCCTCCTTCCCCCCCCTGCTGCTGGTGATGGCTTATCTTAAGTGATCACTCTCCTTACAGTGTGTATGATAAACCCATTGTTTCATGTTCTCTGTGTGTGTGTATATAAATCTCTCCTCTGTTTTTTTCCACCAAATGCATCCGATGAAGTGAGCTGTAGCTCACAAAGCTTATGCTCTAATAAATTTGTTAGTCTCTAAGGTGCCACAAGTACTCCTTTTCTTTCTACATTATATAGCTTCAGTGAAGGAGGTTCAAGTAAGGCCATTTGTTCATATGAAATTATCATTTCAGATATTATTACCAATATATATTTTACAGGGTTTAATAATAAATGAAGAGGGTTATGGTTATAGGAAAGTGTCATTTTATGTATCGAGTCTTTTCATTGTCTCTTTTATTCAAGTAGAAAAGTGGTACATAAAATTACAGAGAACAGAATAGCTTTGCCAATATAGTATATAGAGATACAAATAGGTTACTTCAAGGATCACTATTCTATATATGTTCTTATACTGCCATCATCAATGTAGTATCTTAGAGCCCTTTTCAACTGTACTTCATTATATTTCTAGCTAGAGCCAGATTTTTGATTTAGGAGCCTAAGTGTATGTCTGCATCCTATACTGGGGTGAAATTCCCAGCTCAAGAAGATATACCTGTGCTAGATCTGATTGAGCTAACTCTAAAATAGAGTATAGCTGCATCAGTGGGAGGGGCAAGCCATCCCAGTACATACCCGTCAGCGACACCAGGGGCATACTAGAGGCAGCTAGTCCTTCCTACTGCTTGTGTTGCTACAACTACACTCTATTTTCAGTACACTAGCTCAATGAGTGCTCGTGTCTCCTTGAGCACCCTCAGCTTGAAGTGAGACATGCCCTGAATCTCATTGAAAGTCCCACTGAAATCAATTGGACTTTGGTGTCTAAACTGGTTAGGCACTTTTGAAAATCCTGCATTTTTATATGTCTAAATACCTTTGAAAATCTGGCTATATGTGTCTGCCACTTTTGAAAATGGGATTTAGGCTACATCTGTCATTCTGTACAAGTGTTGAAATATAGGAAATAGATGCTGATAAGAAGTTTTTCTAATTTGGCTGTTTTATTTGTTTGCTAAGAAAAAATTAGTCCACAATTTTAAATTTAGTAGAAATGTTAATATAAGTATAATCTGAGCATGATCTAGCTCCCTATGGTCCAGTCCTGCCAACCTTTATGCACAGGAATAACTTTACATACTTGAGTAGTTCCATTGAGTTCATTGGGACTACTCATGCATGTCAATTTACTCCTGTGCATAAATGTTTGCAAGATCAAGGCCTATATTGGGACAACGCTATTTGCTCCTAGTTCAAATACTGTAGAAGGAACAGATTATGATGGGCATTTTATAAATAGGTGTAATAATAACAATACCGTTGAAGAATGAAGCAGAAACATCATCCGTTATTGTGCACATTTTATAAGAAAGAATTCAGAACTTTTAACAAGAATAATAGTGAGAGGAATGATAATCAGATATGCAAATGGATAAACATAGGATCCGAATAGTGTATACAGTTCAGGATAGGAAAAAAAACAATTGAGTAGCTCTTCATCTATGTCATAAATTCTGCTAATTAAACAGCCCTCTGATCAGGGTATGGTATGTAGAGATCTCACTGTGGTGTGTTTAGTTAACAAGCAAGTTTTTGCTAATAGCGTACTTTGGTAAATATTGTAATTTAAATATACAGTATAGATTCATAAATTCCAATTAATTTCAAATTAATTATAGGTCCGTTGCTGTTTTTTATTAATTTTTTGCTCAGAAGGCTAAAACAGCATAATTATGAAAGCATATCTGACTTTATTACTCTCTAGTACCGGAAGCATGTGGTGCATTACAGATATAAAAAGGCAGATCCTTTCTCAAAGGAGTTTACAGTTTAAATTGGACCTAACACAATAGGGGGATGACAAAACAGGTATTTCATGGATATTAGCAGGATAAGGGCTGTTAGAAAGGAGACAGCTCAATAGGTAAATCCATATCTTATTTCTTCTGTTAAATTGTTTTTTAGACAAAGTACTTTTTCATTTGTTCAGTTAATATATTCTAGTTAGTTTGAGGAAGCAAAGACTGTCTAGAGTGGAAACCAATGCCAGAAGGTTAACTTAGACTCAGCTCCTGTGCCAGTAAAGTCAATGGGACTTTTGTTATCGACCTCGGTGGACTAGTATCAAATATAAAAATATTTGACTCACAAGGAGGGACTTTTAAAGGGACAAATTGCTTGAGAAAAGGTTCAATGTTGCTCAGGGATTTGATATGACAAATCAATATATGAGTTGGCAGAGCATGAGTGAGATGGCAGAATAGTAGAACTTTTACACCACTAGTGTCCTTTTTCTCATTAAAATATAGGGGGAATCTAGGAAAGTGAAATATATAAAAAGTTTCAACTATTATAATCTGTCTCTTAATACTGTGATATATACTGTCAAATAATCCAATAGGCTGAAAGTAATAGTCTGCATTTGTTTACTTGCACAAAAATCCCATTGACATCACTGGGAATTTTGTTCTGTGATAGGAGTGCCTGAGACAGGAGCCCAAACAAATCAGTGTCTTGAGGCACAAAGTTAAAAAATAATGACGGTGGGATGGCTACATGGATGTTAGAGCAAATAGAGGTTTTATAGTTTCATAGAGTTTAAGGACTCAAGAGAACATTAGATCATCTAGTCTGACCTATGCTGCCTCAGAGACCATTAAATTCCACTCAGTCACCATATTGAGTCCAACCTTGTGCATTCGACTAATGCATTTCAGTCCTCAGGAGATGGAGCTGTTGTATACCACAGGTGAAGAAGAGGAGAGACAGAATTGCCACCAATGCCTGAGACCTTGAAACAGCACAGAATTGATTGGGTGAGATATGCCCTGATGATTGTAGCAGGTTGATCCATGCTTCGTTTGGCAAATGAAAGCAAAGAACTCCCAAGATCAGTGCCAAGCTGACCTGAGGAAAAAAAATTTCCTGACCCCATTAGCTTGCCCTGAGCATGTGAGCAAGACACAGTGTCCAAGCAGATTCTCTCTACCACCTAAAAGCTTTGGTCCACCCAGTCTGGCATTCTGTCTGCAGCTGTTATCATTACTGAAGTTTAAGAGGAAGATGGAAAAAAAAGCCAACACAGAATACATCTGGCCAATTGTGTATCAGGGAAAAAAGATCCTTCCTGAACTCTGTTGGTGGCCAGTGGAAACCTTGCAGCATTAGATTTGATTAAAGTCTTTTTCTTAATGCTGAGGTGTGTTATGAGCACACTGAGGCAATGCACAGTTTTCTGTTCTATGCATGGCCCAGGAAGGAAGAGAGGAATAGGGGGATTTGTAGAGTTGCAGATGCACAGACTGCACAATTGGAAGGGACCACCCTGGCCAACCACTCTGACTCCCTGCACATATAGACCATAGAATTTCTTCCAGAAGCTCGATTAAAGCATATCTTGCAGAAAGATATCTAATCTCGCCTTTAAGACTTCAATTGATGGTGAGTCCATCACCTCCCCCAAAAAACTGTTCCAATGTTTAATTACCCTCACTGCTAGAAAACTGGATCTTATTTCAAATTCCAGCCATTGGATCTTCTTATGCCTTTGTGAGCAAGACTGAAAAAGCGCCCATTATCAGACTTCTTTTCCATGTGTAAGCACCTAGGAACAGTAATCAAGTCACCGCTCAGCCTTCTCTAAGATGAATAGCTTTAGCTCCTTAAATTTGATGTCATAAGCTTATTTCCCAGCCTCTGATCTATTTTTATGGCCCTTATTCGAACTCTCTCCACATCCTTCCTGCCGTGTGAACACCAGAACTGGACACAGTATTCTAATAGTGATCTTATCAATGCTATGTATAGAGGCAAAAATCACCTTCCTACTTCTACTTGACATTCCCCTTTTTATACATCCAAGGATCTCATTAACCCTTTTTAGCTCATCACTGCACTGAGAGCTCTTGTTAAAACTGTTATCTCTGATGACCCCAAAGTCCTTCTCTCAGTCACTGCTTTCCAAGCCAGAGTCTCTCATCCTGTAGGTATAGACTGCATTCTTGGTTCCCAAGGCTATTACCTTGTATTTGACTGTGTTGAAATACATGTTGTTGGATTGCGACTGTTTAACCAGGCAATTCAGATCACTCTAACAGTAACCTGTTTTCCTCATTATATACCACCCCACCAATCTCTGTGTCATCTGCAGACTTTACCAGCACAGATTTTATATCATCATCTAGATCGTTGATAAAAATATTGAATACCATTGGACTAAAAACTGGTCCTTAGGGGACCCAGCTAGAAATAGCCATGCTCACTGATGTCTTCCCATTAACAAATACATTATCTGTCAGTGAGCAAGTGTTTAAACCATCTAATGAGTGGTCTGTTACTTTCATGTAATGCAAGGTTTTTTTTAATCAAAATAGAATAGGGTATTAAGTTAAATACCTTGGAAAAATTCAAATATATTATATCAACACAGTTGTATTTATCAGCCAGACCAGCAATTAGAGATGTGCAGATAACTGATTATTTTATTTGATGAGATAAAACAAAATATAAATTTTGTTTGGAGTCAAACCAAAACCAAGTTGTTGTTGGGTTTTTTTTAAATGTTGAACTGAAAAGTAAAAAAGAAATTAATTAATTTTGGGTCAAAATGAATATTCTGTTTAACCCAGAAATAAATGTTTCATTTTATATGAGATTTTTTTAAACTTTATTTTTTAAAATGAAATTGAAGTATTGTGAAATAAATGTGTTTTAAATAAAAAATCAAACCCTTTCATTTAAAAATATTAAAACCAAATGTTTGATTTTTTTCCCCAATTTTTTTTTCAAGTCAAAACAATTGAGTGAATTCAAAACTTTGTGAAATATGTCAGTCGACCTGTGATTGCATTTTTTGGTGGAAAAGGGTTTTTGCCCAGCTACACACATAATCTTGGCAAAAAAAAAAGACAATATATTTGTTTGACAAGACCTACCTTCCATGAAACCATGCTGACAGGCATTAATTATATTTTTAGCATGTAATTCTATGTTGATAAAATCATGAATTAGCTGTTCCATTATTTTGCCTTTAATCAACATCAGGCTAATCAGTCTATAGATTCCTGGATCATCCCTTTTAAACTTTTTAAATATTGGAACTATACTGGCAATCCTCCAATCCAGTTTTCATGATGTGCTAACAATTAACATTAGTGGCTCAGCTAGTTTCTTTAAAACACTTGGATGCATATTATCTGAGCCTGTTTATTTGAAAAAAAAAACCATTTAATTTGAGCAGCTCTTGCCTTATATCCTTTATTGCAGATGGTGAACTTTCTTTTTAATGGGATAGATCTTCCTTCTCTGTTCCAAAAAATAGAACAGAAATATCTATTGAACATTTATACATTTTCTGCATTGTTTACGCTATTTAAACCCATCTGCACCTAGCAATGGACCCATATCTGACTTAGGTTTTTTTGTTTGTCCCTAATATGTTTTAAAATGCCTTTTAAACCCTATTGGTCTATTGCATTCATTCCTTTAGCTTCCCTCATCAGTTGCCTAAATTTTTAACTTATATTCATTGTCATTTACTTCCCCTTTTCCAGCATTCTTTGTATATGATTTTTGTTTGTTTAATTGTGTCTTCCCCATCTCTTTTCAACCAGTGTAACTTTTATGTGTGTATTTTTGGAATTGTGGCTTTTGGGGCATCCAGTAGGATATCCTTGATCAATTTCCAGTTTTTTGTTAACACTTCCCACTTAAAATTTACTTTCCCAGTCAGTAATGTCAACAGCTGCTTTAAGATTTTGGAAAATTGGCCCTTTTATAAGAAAGTTTCTTTCCCTAATGGATGACTATGCAGTGTCACTGTCATCTCAGAGGACAATCTCACTGCAGAGTACTGTGAACACATTTAAAAATCTATTTCCATTTGTTCACCTGTTATAAACAATTCATACAGTACAACTACTTTTTAAGTGATCAGTAGATGTTAATTGGGCTTCAATAAGAAAATCCCATAGAGCTCAAACTACTGCTCATTAAGGTTTTGTTTTTTAAAATAATTTTCCCTAGGGTTTTTTTGCTCCTTTTTTTGCACCAACGGTGTTCGGGATCAGAAAAACTGCTGCCCATGAGGAGTCATATGTCCATAATAAGGCAGGCATGGCTCAGACTTCTGGAGGGATGCACCTCTGCTGTCACAATGTGTGGAATAGCATGACAAAGATAACCTAACAGCCATTTGGCTTCTGCCAGCAAGGCTGGGGAAAACTCTAGAAAGTTGAACTGCCAGTACAGGAACTATAGCTCTAGAAAATGCTGAAAGTTCAGGAGCAGAGAATGCCAATAAACTGAAACAAAGCCACATCAACACCACAGGCTCCCAAAGCCCCACAATACCAAAAAAAAAAAAGCAGCAAAATATGAATACAGGACAGAAAATACCAAGTAAGGCACGAATGAATAAGTTCAAGTGCCTGGTATGTAGGACTCCAGAGGGGCATGTCCAGCTAATAGTGTTAAATAGAATATGCATGAATTGGCAATAATGCTGCGTCCTAGTGTGCACAGTTGGAATAGCAGGGAATAACAGAGTGTGTCTCTTACTACATTTGATATGGTGAGAAATAGTAGGAGTTGGAAGAACCCAGAGGACAATGGCACTGCATGCAAAATGTCCTTTAAAAGTGACTAGTTTATTTTGAATTCTTTGAGATGTTAATATCTGCTTTTTTTAAAAAAAATCTATAACACTTGTGTCTAATGAAATAGGTAGTGTTAGTATGCTGGTCAGGACAGTAAGAGTTTATTTTAATCTTAAAACTAAGATAATGGTATTTGGTATTTTTTAAAAAAGGATAGAACAGCATCTGTGTACTAGGCTTTTGGATTAATATCTATTCAAATGTGTCGAAGCAGATTTCTTGTAATGGCTCAATTAACTTTGAATGGTTGGAAAGTTTTATTTAGTTGCACCTTATACTACTTTGTATTCCTAGAACAGCAGAGGCCAAGTATAATGTAAACAGGATAAATTTGATCTCTGGGATTATGATGTTCGCCATATTTCTTCTAAGGCTGTCGTGCAAGGTGCTGATCTGGCCCTAATGCAGTAAATCACTTAAACACAGATTTAACTTTAAGCATGTAAGCAGGTCCATTGACTTTAAAGAAGTTATTTTTTTAAAAAAAATCCTAACTTGCAGGTCCTAGAGCCCAGGCTCCAGCCCAAGCCAGAACATCTACACTGCAATTAAACAGCCCTTTAGCTTGAGCACTATGAGCCCAAGTCAGCTGGCATGGACCTCCTGTGGGTTTTTAATTGCAGTGTAGACATACCCTTAAATACTTCAGGCCCCTTTTTCCATTAACTTATACCCTATGCAGCATCACTGAATGCATGGTCACATATTTTGGATTTTTCTTGGGGTGGGTAATGCAACTACACTACAAAGGAAGGAAGTGTGCTTGTCAGTAAAATGAAACAAACACAGCAGAGACATAGATATTTAGTACCTGCAGTTAGCTTGAAGATATTAAATTATGTGGTTTAATGCATTCTTATTGCTGAATGCTTATGATTTAAAAACAAATCTGAACCGCAGAGATTAATTGTGATATTATCCAACACTTTATTAATGTTCTCTGTGGCAATAGCATACTGTGTTTTTGATGTCCTATCATATTGAATCAGTAGAAGGAACACCAGAGAGTTTAATATTTAATCATTTAAAAAAATGTACACTACTTTCTAATTATGAAAGCCCCTTAGTTTATCAGGACATGTTAAATAAAAAGTTAGAATTAAACAACAGTTCTTGCATGGCTACAGTGGCATTGAGAGAGAGATTATCTAGGTCTAATTTCTAAAATGTAATATATAAAAATATTGTTCTTTCCTGTGAAAAACTAATCCAATTAAATAATGAATTTAATAAAATTGCCCTAGGTGGCTTTTATCACCTAGTATAGTAGATTTTCACTTAGATATTAAAAATAATCTTGCAAAAGTCTAATTTCTCTGAACTTTCCTGTTGTCTTTCAGCACGGAGATTAAGTAAAATCCAAAACATTAATTTAATATGTATTGGATAAAGTGAGATTAGCCATGAAAGAGCTAAACTCATAGGGACTGATTCTGCCACCCTTATTCACCAGGAAAAGTACCTTACTACGCAAGTCAACACATTGAAGTCAACAGAGCTGCTCATATGGGATTTGATTACATTAGTCACACTGATTAGTGTGTTACTTTCCCGAGTAGTTAAATAGGTTTCAATGGGAGTGAACATGTAGTAGGGTACTGCTTAATGTGACTCATTAAGTGCATCACAATCTGCCCTTTGCTAAAGTACTACTTAGAGTGTTAGAATGGTAGAATCAGGGCCCTAGTTATTACAGTAGCAAAATACTGTTGAAGGGCTAGATCCCTACCTTGGATGCACAAAGCTCCCAATAACATTATATATTGAGAACATATTTTACTCAGTGGCTAACAACCATTTTCCCAGGCCTATCAATGCTTCTTGCATGCCTCCGAGGGAACCCATTATCTCTTCAATGGTAAATTTAGAATATTTTTTTAAGTATAATTTGTGTTTGTTTTGTTTTTTAATGATCCTCAGTTAACTATATTATGTATTGTGCTTATATTTGTCTTAGTATTAAGTGCCCCAGCTACAATATCTAAGGAATTTATCACAACTAAAGTTAATAAAGGAATAAGAAATAGCAAGTTGAAACTACACACAAAAACATACCTCTAGTCTACTAGAGCAAGGTGAGCAAAGCTAGAGTTCACTGATGTGATATTCAAAAGTAGTACATACTTCATACTATACATAATAAGTGTATGCTATTATTATAAAATATGATTACTTTCCTTTTGTTTATATTTATTTACTTACACACAGGTGCACACACACACATTATATATATATATATATATATATATATATATATATATATATATATAAAGATTTCTCAATACATGCAAAACCACAGGCCCAATAGATATCTCTTTGGTATTGTGCAAACCCTTTAACAACAGCCATTAACAAGGCACAGAAAGTTCTGTTCTGTTCAGGGGCTTGGGCTACAAATTAATAGCTGCAAGTTTCCTCTTGCATATAGAATTGTAGCCTCTTTCTGCAGTGCTTGAAAAATCCTTTTTAAACCTCTCACTGGACCCCTCTAATAACTGAACTGACAGTTGATTCTTATGGACACTGAAATAGTCTGGAACAGGCACTTACCAGGTTTCTGATTACCGTTACAAACAGAGACAACTCCTCAGCTTGTTTTTTTCATGTGCCCTGATAATCTTGATTAGATACGTGGCAACCTATGTTCTCTGCTGGTGGAGAGAGCAAACTTTAGCTTGGTTGTGCTGCACAAGGCTAAGAGTACTCTGCTTGCTTTGCCATATTAGATGATAATGTTATTTTTTGTTCCTTAAGCAATTCAGTAGGCTCTTGGAGCATGGAGAAGCAATTTGACTTGGCAAAATGGAAGCTTGTCCTTTCTCTTTAAGAAAGTTGATTTTGACTTTTACAAATGGGGTGAGACCCAACCTGTAGCAGCAGTGCCCTCCCACTGAAACGCAAACTTTCAAATGAACTTCAAAACTTGCTACAGTTATAACAAATCAAAGAATTCCACACTGGCAGCCACTCCTGCTAGGGGGTCCCCTCACCTTAAAATAATTTAAACAGACAAATATTGGTAAAAATTCATGACTGTACAGCAGGTGCTCACTAGGTGACTGTTTTTTCCCTCCCAACAGGCAGTACAAGGTAGGATAAACAAGTAGCCTAGGAATGCTGCACATCAGCTCTAGGCACTGCCTCCATTTCTCAGAGGCAATGCTACCCTAGCTGTGAGGATTATTGCCCATGTATTTGTAAGAATATATATTTTAACATTAAAACGGCTCTCCTGAATTGAACCTATTTTAGCCCTGGATTAGCTGGGTGACCCTCCATGGGCTTTTCCTTTTTGTGGTAGTCTCTGAAGATTACTTTTATGCCTTGCTCCTCTTGGGGCTAGCTACTTGCCTGGCATGAATCTTCCTCAGTGCCCCATCCTGCTTCCACTGAAGTCAACAGTAAAACTACCATTGACTAGTGTAACAAGATTAGGCAATACTGAGGAACTTTCCTATTGGTCTCTGCAAAATAAGCTGTGATACATCCCTTGAGTGGCAATTATAGTGTTGTGCTCTGTCTCCTTATTTTGTTTCAGGGAATGGCTGCAGTTTGTGTATAATTTGGCTGCTGGAATGACTCTTAGGGGATGCACCAAGATATCTGTGCATAAATTAGAGCAAACCTTCAGCTGCTACAGTTTACGCTGCAAGCCAAACTGGCATTGTGAGACAATGGATATCCATTTGCATAGCCTGTAAATGTCCCAGAAGGCATATGCTACTCATTTCTGGGGTCAGAAAAATAAACATTATAATTATTTGTAGCTTATGTTAGAAAAGTACAAAATTAATCAGTGTCAGAAAAAATGCATTATGTTACAGTTCTCAGAATCTGAGCAATCAAGGAAGTTTTGCTCATCACTATAGAAATGAATTGCCTAATTCTAGTCCTAAGGCAGTTAGACATATTGATCAATGCTTATTTATTATTTAATGAACTGTATCACCACTACAAGTTCAGAGGGTTAAACCACTGAAACTATCTATCTTACAATAATAAAGGAAAATGCATTTTTAATTCATCAACTATTCTTTTAATAAATAGACAGTATCACAATCCATTTGTTAAATTGCATCAGTTTCCAGTTAGTTAAAAAAAAAGCATATATCAATATTTTCTAAATAACGCAGGTCCTATTCACCTTTGTAAAAAAAATGAGAAATTCAGGCCATATACCTAAATTAGTTTCTAAGTGTTCCTTTGGTTATAAAATACTGCCCCCCTTGAATGGTGAATGTAGATAGATCTTTGAGGAGGTAGTGAGCATTCTCTTTCTCTCAGGTGCTTGGCTGACTGGTTCTTGCTCACATGATCAAGGTCTGATTGCCATAAGTAGCATCAGTAAGGAAATTTCTCACAGGTCTGATTGGCAGTGACCCTGGAGTTTTCTTGCCTTCCTCTATTGCCTTTGGGTATGTGCCACTTGTTGGGATTATGTGAGTATATTTCACAGGGGGCAAGGCTAACTGAGGGAATATAGGGGATTAAAAAAACAACTTCTATGCAACCAGATGAGCTAGCAGAGTTTTGTGAGGGAGTATGAGAGGCACATACACCTAACACCAATACTTCTAAACTTAGGCCAAAAACCATCATCCCTTGAAAAAGGAAAAGAAAGAAAGAAAGAACGAGTAAAAATAATGAAGGCAGAGGTCCAGCAGCAGAGTGGAGGCTATCCAGTTTATTGCACTGACTGCAGTATGTACAATTACCTACCTTGTGGGCTGGTGGTGTATGTGTGCATGCACTGACTGTAGGCAGCTCATAGCCCTCACAGACACAATGTTGGCTCTTGAGACCCGAGTGGCTTAACTGAAAGAGCTAAGAGAGACAGAAAGTTACATAGAAGTGACTTTCAGGGATAAAACAGAATGATCCCATCCCCGAGCCTGACCACATCTGTTAAGGAGAATGAAAGTCTCAGGGAAGGAGAACATGAAGGTGTAGAGGAGGGAAAAAAACCCAATAGTTGGGACCCTCCTTCCAGATATCATGTTATCCTCTTACACTAAGGATACCCCTGCTGGGGAGGGAACACCACTTACTAAGAACCAGATAATAGTGAGGGTGGATATGATTATTAGACATATTGATAGTTGATCTGCCAGGTGCAAAGGTTGTGGATCTCACAAGACATCTAGATAGATTTATGTGGAGTACTGGGGAGGAGCCAGTGGTTGTGGCACACCTAGGCACCAATGAAAAGTAAGAGGGAAGTCCAAATTTAGGCTGCTAGGCGAGAGAGATCAAAGTCCAGGAGATCCATGGTAGCATTGTCTGAAATACTTCCACTTCTATGTGCAGGGCCAGTTAGATAGCTAGAACTGCAGGGTCTCAATGCATGGATGAGACAATGGTGTAGGGATAAGCATTTTAAGTTTATTAGGAATTGTGAAATCTTTTGGGAAAGGAGGAGCCTATTCAGGAAGGATGGGTTCCACATAATTCAAAACTGAAGCAGACTGCTGGCAGGTAAACTTAAAAAGATTGTAGAGGATTTTTTAAACAAAGGGCTGGGGGGGGGGAGTGGGCGGGAAGCCAACAGGTATGGAGGAGCACATGGTTCAGAAGGAGACATCCTCTAGGGATGAATTTATTAAAGAGAGAACTGTAATATCCTAGTATAGATTATAGGAAAACAGTTGGTATAGGACACGTAGAAGCTAGTAAGGAACAGTTAAACATAAGAGTCCCATTTAAACATAACACATGAAGGGAAGCAACTGAATATTGACAAAATATACAAGTGCTGAGATGTAAATGCTAGAAGTCTAAATACTAAGATGGGTGAACTAAAATGCCTGGCATTAAATGAGGATATTGACATAATAGTCATCACAGAAACTTGGTGGAATACGGATAATCAATGGAACATGGCAATACCAGGGTACAAAATATATAAGAATGACAAAGTAGGTCTCACTGGTAGGGAATGACAGTCTATGTGAAAGACAGCATAGAGTCAAACAAAGTAAACTTCTTAAATGAATCAGATTGTACCACAGAATCTCTGTGGATAGAAATTCCATGCTTGAACAATGAGAGTACAGCCTTAGGAAATTACTACTGACCAAGGTGGTGAAAATGATTTTGAAATGCACTGGAGGCTAAAGAGGCTACAAAGGCAGAAAACACAATAATAATGGGGGATTTCAACTATCCTCAATATTGACTGGGTAAATGTCACCTCAGGACATGATGCAGAGATACAAATTCTAGACACAATAAATAACTGCTTTTTGGAGCAGCTAGTCCTGGAACTCACAAGAGGAGATGCCATTCTTAATTTAGGCCTAAGTGGAACACAGGAACTGGTCCAAGAGGTAACTGTAGTTGAACTGCTACCATAATGTAATTAAATTTAACATCCTTGTAGGGGGAGGGGAGGAATGCCAAAGAAACTCACCACAGTAGCATTTGACTTCAAAAATGAGGACCCTAGCTAAATGGAAATTAAAAGAAACAATCACAAGCGTGAAATGCCTGCAAAGTACATGGAGACTATTTAAAAACATTATAGTAGAAGCTCAAACTAAATGTTTATCCCAAATAATAAAAAAAAAAACAGCAAGAGGACCAAAAAAAGGTGTATATATATATATATATATATATATATATTTTTTTTAAAAAAGCCACCATGGCTAACCAGCAGAGTAAAAGAGGCAGGTAGAGGTAAAAAGGCCTCATTTAAAAATTTTAAGTCAAATCCTACTGAGGAAAATAGAAAGAAGCATAAACTTTGGCAAGTCAAGTGAAAAAACTATAATTAAGCAGGCCAAAAAATAATTTGAAGAGCAACCAGCAAAAAATACAAAAACTCTGTATCAGAAAACTGGAGGATAACTAATGTAACACTATTTTTAAAAAAACTGCCATTGCTGATCCTGGCAGTTAGTAAGCCTAACTTCAGCACAAGGCAAACTAGCTGAAATGTAAAGAACAAAATTATCAGGTGCTTAGATGAACACAATAGGTTGGGGAAGAGTGAACACAGCTTTTGTAAAGGGAAATCTGGCCTCACCAATCTATTAGAATTCTTTGAGCATGTGAGCAAGGATGATCCAATTGCTATAGTGTTCTCAGACTTTCAGAAAGCCTTTGACAAGGACCCACAGCAAAGGCTCTTAAGCAAAGTAAGCAGTCATGGGATAAGTAAGAAGGTCCTCTCATGGATCGGTAATGAAGGGAAGAAATAAATTGTTCCATTGTGAAAGGTAATAGCCGGGTGTCCCAAAGAGCTGTACAGTTCAACATATTTGTAAAGGATCTGGAAAAGAGGTAGGTGGGGCAACAGTGAGGTGGCAGTTTGCAGACAATACTAAATTACTCAAGAGCATTAAGTCCAAAACTGGTTACAAAGAGATATCACAAAATTGGATTACTGGGCAACAAAATGGCAGATGAAATGCAGTGCTGATAAGTGCAAAGTAATGCACATAGGAAACAAATAATCGCAAATATGTAGACAAATTGACAGACTCTCAGTTAGCTGTTACCATTCAAGACAGAGATCTTGGACTCATCACATGTAGTTTTCTGAAAACATCTGCTCAATGTGCAGCAGCAGACAACAAAGCTAACTGACTTTTAGGACTCATTAGGAAAGGGCTAGCTAATACAACAGAAACCATCATAATGCCACTATGTAAATCCATGGTACACTGAGACCCACAGGCTGCCCCTGTCACAAAAAAGGTATATTAGAATTAGAAAAGGAGCATAGAAGGGAAACAAAAATGATTAGGGATATTGAACAGCTTACATATGAGGCGAGATCAACAAGGCTGGGACTGTTCATCTTAGAAACAAAATGACTAAGGGGGAATATGACAGAGGTCTATAAAATCTTAAGTGATGAAGGGAAAATGTTATTTACCCCTTCACATAATACAAGAACTTCTCTGGATGAAATTAATAGGCTGGAGATTTAAAACAAACATAGGTAAGAACTTCACATAACACACAGTCAACCAGTGGAACTCATTGCCATGGGATGGTGTGAAGGCAACATTATAACTGGCTTAAAATAGAATTAGATAAGTTTATGGAGGATAGGTCCCACTAGATATTAGCCAAGATGGTCAGGGATGGAACCCCATGCTCTGGGTGTCCCTAAACCTCCAAGTGCCAGAAACTGGGGATAGATCACTCAAAATACCCTCTTCTGTTCCCTCTGATGCATCTGGCACTGGCCCCGAGACAGGATGCAGGCTAGATGGCCCATTGATCTGACCCAGTATGGTTCTTCTTATGTTCTCATTAATTCCCCCACCAGTGGGGGGACTGCAAGCACTGAACCACCTTGTCCCCTCCTATTTTCTGCCTGTGGCTACAATAGTCTAGTCTCCTGTGGGCTATAATTCTTTGGTTTCATTTCAGCAGTTGGGTTGGGTGGTGTTGGTTGCCTGTTATATGCAGGAGGTTGGAATAGATGATGTGGTGGTCCCTTCTGACTTTAAATTCTGTGACTCTAGCATGTACCAATTTCCAAATCCTGCATGCACAGGCAAATATCTGTGCAACATTTACAGTGGAAGTAAACTGGCAGCATGCTGAGCTCAGGCGATATCCTGGCGTTTTAGGTCTAGCTGGCTATCTGTGTACATCCAGGGATTAGTGCTTGAAACCCATACATGAAGTTTTGTGAACACTCTTTTTGAAAATTTGGTCTTAAAAGTTTCCAAGTTAAGAAGAATTTGTCACAATCTGCCAACTAGAAAATGTATTTATTTTGAAAGTTTTGAATTTCCATTCATATTTCTAAGTTATGGGGCAAGACAAAAGGCATAAAGGGAAGAAGCAACCTTCACAATGGCTCAGCTCACCTTATAAAGGAAGCCCATGGAGAGTCATCCTTATAATCTAGAACCATAAAAAGATCCATTCAGGAGAAATATTTTCAATATTAAAAATATATTCTCTCACAAGTGCATGGCCTTACTGATAGGATGCCTATGGTGGCAAGATAAAGAGCTCGGTTGCGAGGGCTGGGGGGGGAGATACCAGCGAAAGGAGGACACTCAGGCCTAAGAATAGTAAACTACGCTTTATTGAAGGAAGGAAGGAAGGAAGAACTTATGCTCCAATCTGCGCGGGGAGCCCCTAGGATGCACGGCGGGGCTGCAGGGGACTCTGGCCATTCAGGACAGCTGACCAGGCAGGACTCCGCCCGGGGGGGGGAGTCCTCTGCGGCGCTATATTCTCCGTGCTTATCTCGGGGTTACATGGGGTTAACAGCTGGTTACATTCTTATATGTATGATTTATGCTTATTACATAAACTAACTTGTTTACAGGCAAAAAAAATGAGCTATGCTAAAATATCTTTTGGCAGGGTCTGTCAGACAAAGTTCATTGAAACTGCCTGCATCCTCCGCTTACATCCAGTCACATACTCAGTGCACCACTTAGCTCCTCGCCAATCTTCCACAACCTTGCCCCTACACCCATTTAAGCAAATTTCCCATTGTAACTAAGACCAGTTTTGTCCTTTGCAACTAGCTGCTGTGCAGTGCAGTACTTACCTGTCACGCCTACAGAAGGCTTGCGGAGGGGTGGGGGTCTAACCCATCCATAAAGCATCCAACTAGTCATGGATAATGTACTTAGCTATTATATAGTGGTTTCAATCTGCAGGTCACAAAGTATTATATAAAGGAGGGCAAGAATCAGTATCCTAATTTTATAGCTGCAGAAGTGAAAACACAGAGAAGCAAAGGGTCTTGCCTAAAATCACACAGCAGGTCAGTGGCAGAGCTGGGAATCCAAGTGGTCTGATTGCTGGTACAGTTTGAGTTAATAGGACACTTTTGTGTTGCAGGGCAGGAGGGTGCTGGTGGAAAGAAATGTTGCTTGTGCATCTGGCTGTATTGTAAAAGGAAACTCAGTGGGAAATTGGCTAATCCTAGAATATGACAAGGTTGAGATTGGCAGTGCAAGATTTAGGTGTGTAGAAAAGAGAGACAGACTGTGGTGCAGAAAACTGGATCAGGGAAGAGAGAGACATAATTAGATGGGGAACAGATGCAGGGGAGGGGAGAAAGAAAAAAATGGAGTCAAACAATTACAAATATACATAACGAAAAAGACAAAGAAAAAATGGAATGAATATTTAGATGTGAGTTGGAAGGAGTAAAAGCAAAAGCGTAAATAAAAAGGGAATGAAAGAAAAAATAAAAAGCCTGGCGAGAAAAAGAAATGCAAGAACACACATACCTTTGATGTTAGCATTTTGTTTAAATTCCTTTTTGTTTACAATCCATGTTACTGTATTTCCCTTTTTCAGGCTAATCTTGGCTGGGGGGGGGGGAGGAAAGGAGTAGGAAGCCCAATATAAACCAATTTTGGCAAGTGGGTGGAGGAATATTGAAGCAGCTTAGAGTCACAGGCTGGGGGAAAGTTTTTCAAGCATGAGGAGAATTGCAGCACTTTCCCTCTAGTCCAAACACTGATTTAATATTGATTTAACTCTCAGAAGCAAGAAATTACAAGACACCAGATTTGGCAGAGTTTTGTTAGAATCACAGGCAGTTGGAAAACCAAGTTAGCACAATACTAAAGCAGCCAAATCTCATTGTGTTATGATACCATCTATTATATACTTTAGCTAGTTGAATGAAAAACTATTATTGAATTTTAAAAGATATTGCATATTGTTAAGAAAGTAAATTATTTAAACCTCTTTTGCCTCGTAGTGATCACAAAAGCTATCTAGCTGTACATATTTAGCTTTTATGGGACTTGATTCCATGATTAAAATCAATGATGGTGGAGCATGCTCAGTACCCTGTATGCTATAACACCAACAAATCTTGTGTGGTCCTTTTCCGGGCTAATCTTCCATTGATTCAAAGAACTGCAGGGATTATGATCTTAATCTGTTTTAAAATGTCCTACCAGGTCCCTAGTTATTTTTTGTTGCTCTTTTCTGAAATTATCCCATTTGTCAATATTTTTCTAGTAGTAAAATGCCTATAAAGAACTACTACATGGGCTCACCAGGATCAGATAGAAAAGGGCAATTATCTTCATTTTCCTATGATGCTTCTCTGTATGCATATCAAATCACATTGGCCTTTTTTATTTTCTGCTATTGCATTCTCATTTGTCAGTTTTTTTGTTCACCATCATCATCGTTATTTTCTGAATACTGTGATTAGTGCCTTACAAAAGCACTAGAGATGCAGCTCCTGCCTCAAAGAGCATACATGCTAAATTAATCATGATGTGACAAATGAGGGTCATGGAGAAGAAGGAAGGAAAGTGAGGGTGCAAATAATAGTATAATGTGTTTACTGACAAAGGCAGAGACACATCTTTGGTGATTCACTTACTTTTTCATGATTATTTCCTTCCTGCCAGGTCTTCTGGACAAGATGTTATAAGAAGGAATTTGAAAGTGGTGAGCAATGTGGACTGGGGAACTTTTTTGGGGCAGCTGTTCTAAGAGTCAAAGTAGTATGGAAGAATCGCTGTTTACCAATAATACAGCTGATCTCTTTGGCACTATTGTTTTCCAGGTTATTTCCTTCTATTGTATATCTATATTTTGGATTGTTTCCCCCAGATCTACTGGAAAATCTAATCGCATTTCTTGTTCACATTTCTAATTTTTTCTAGGTATTTTCGTAATGGGGGCTACTCTAAAATCCACTGAAGTCAAGAGAGAGTCTTTACATTGATTTCATTGAACTTTGGTTCAGGCCCAATATGTCCCTGTCCTCACATGTATTTGTAATTCTTCCTACTTTGGGAGGGGCCATCAATTTAATTACCACATTGCTTACAGCATCCTCTGTGTCATTGATATTATTAAATAAGACCAAACCTTATCAAAGATTTACCTTTGATACCCCACCAACCAAATACGTTGCTGGATTATTACCCTTGTTAGCCATCCCTCACTCAGTTCACAGTCTACTTGACAGTGCTCATACCAAACCCATTTTTAATGAATTTTGTCAGTGGCATTGGTTAAACACTATTAAATGATTTACTAAAATACAGATATTTTATATCTTTTCTATTTCCTACATCCTCTAGGGCCACATTCGGAACTCCTCCTCACAGGATAAGGAACAAATATGGGAATTCTATTACAAAAAGTAAAACACTGAGGTTTTTTTGCTGTGGTTTGTTCATTTATAAACCTGTACCACTTATTGCTAGTGGTTCTGATATCCTCTATATGTTTCAAGTTCTATTTCATAATAAGATTTGCTACTTCCAAAGAGAGCACATAACTGGAAAATAGTCAGTTTTCAAAAACCCTCTCAAACTCCAAACCAAACTTTGAACCAGCAGTCATTTTTAATATCATTAAAAATTTTGCCCAAGGCAAGTAGGTTTTATATTAATGCTGCGCATTGATAAACAATTGAACTATATACCTAATGCATTGTTAATGAACTCATTGTGCTGAGCTGAGAAGCAGGTATTGGCAGGCTTCTACTTTAGGAAGCATGCAATAGCATTGCTGCCTTTAGGGCCTGACCTTGCCCCTTGCAGAGTTAGGCCATTAGGTGATGTAGTAGTAGGTCTGGGATAAACTTCTAGCTGTGTGATATACTAGTGTCTGAGTGATGGAGAGAAGGGAACCAGAACATACATGGGGAAACACAGCAGAGAGAGTCAGTATGAAGTGAACTGTTGGACAGGCCTCAAAAGCGAAATGGTGTAATGAAATAATATTTTGAACAGGATTAAAACATAATTTTTTAGTAGTTGTTTCAAAGAATAAATCCTTTTCTTCCATGAGTCTTGCCTGTATGCATTAGGCTATAGCTAAACTGCAAAAATTATGTTCAATTAGCTGCTAAGTGCATACCTGCTAAAATAAAAAGGCTAAGAAAAAAAATCCACTGCAGCTTTTTTTTCTGTTTGACAGTTTATGCTGCATTTTACATTTCCAAGGACAACTTTTGTCTTTCAGAATATTTTGTTTTAAATAGGGACATCTGAAATCTCAGGTTGAAAATGATGCCATCTTGTTCAAGTACAACAGAAGTTTCAGAACATATAGACTTTCCTTACATTCTAAGAGTTTGTAAAGGCAGATAGTAAGAGAAACCTCCTGGAAAATAATGTGCATCTGTGCGAGAGGAACACAAAACAGCAGCAGCTCTGCATTTACTAGCACAGCTAAAATATGAGTTGATAAATATACACAACTTTGTAATGAATCTTTACGACATCAATATGGAATAACATTTTGTGCTGCTGCATTTTATCTTACAGCACGACATGTTTTAGCATTGAAGCTGATGTTGATTCAGCATACTGTTCAGTAGTTTCCATATTACTCTCTTAACTAAATGCAGTTTGATCCTAGTCTCTACAAAAATAAATGTTTGGCATGAAAAGACATGGGTCATAGTGAAATTTTTTTCTGTTTCTAATATAACATTGGGAAAAATATTTTTCTTAATAGTGATAATGCCCCCCCCCTTCCAGCATTAGTTAATGACTACAGAGGGTGACACCTTTCTGCTGCATGTTTAAGTTGTACAGATATTGTAATAAAATGATAGGGTACTTTTGAATTATGAAAAAAAAAGTGGGTGCCAATATTTCATATAATAAATTTCAGAAGCAATACATTTACTATAACTGTTTGACCCAATACAAATTTCCTGTGTTCCCAAACCCTTTGCCCTTGACAGATTCTTTCATGCACATTAGGTTCAAAAAGTTTCACTATTCATTTGCTTTAGTATGATTCATTTGTCTTTACCACAGCTTTATGTGCTGTAGTGAGGTGGGGAATCCTTACTGTATTATTTAACCCAATGGCAAGCTCTAGTTGAATCTCCACCCCTACTTAATTACCTTGTATGCCTATTTCTCTCATTCGGGCTTCTGGGTCATCCCTATTTTCATGTAGGTGAATATAGCCCTAGGATAACAATTATTGATGTAGCATAAAAACTGAAGATAAACTGTATCAAGCAGAAAACAAAATTTAACAAGAAAAGATGAAAGAATGACTAGAGAAGATTGAAATGAACTAAGTTATAAAAGAAAATGAATGAACTAAGGGCAATAAATGAACTAAATTGAAACAAGAGCATCCCTCCTCTGCAATTTTTATTATATTTAATCTTCTATTCCACTCTTCTAATATACCTACACTTCTGTAAGGCATTGACTTATCACACAACATTTTGATTAAAAAACTAGAACAAGATAAAATTAACATGGCACACATTAAATGGATTAAAAACAGACTGATAGGTCTCAATGTAATTGTAAATGGGCAAGCATAATTGAGCAGGTATGTTTCCAGTGAGGTTTCACAGGGATTGGTTCCTGGCCCTATACTATTTAACATTTTTATCAATGACATGGGGAAAAAAGAGAATCCTCATTGATTACATCTGCAGATTACACAGAAATTGAGGGAGTGGAAAAGAATGAAGAGTGATTCAGAGAAATCTGATAAACTTGGTGCATGCAAGCAATTTTATTTTAATATAGCTAAATGTAAATGAATATATCTAAGAACAAAGAACATAGGCCACACTTACAGGATGGGTGACTCTATCCTGGGAAGCAGTGACTCTGAAAATAGTTTGGGGGTCATGGTCGATAATAAGCAGAACATGAACTCCTAGTGTGACACTGTGGCCAAAAGAGCTAATGCTGACATAAGAATGTAATAATGGCGATAGTGGGTCAGACCAATGGGCCAGCTAGCCCATTATCCTGTCTTCTGATAGTTGCCAATGCTAGATGCATCAGAAGGAGTGAATAAAACAGGGCAATTTCTGAGTGATCCATCCCCTGTTGTGCAGTCCCAGCATCCTGCAGTCAGAGGCTTAGGGACACCAGAGCATGAGATTGCATCCCTGACCATCTTGGCTAATAGCCATTGATGGACCTATCCTCCATATGCCAATCTAATTTTTTTTTAAACCCAGTTATGGTTTTGCCCTTCACAACATCCCCTGGCAATGAGTTCCACAGGTTGACTATATGTTGTATGAAGTACTTCCTTCTGTTTGTTATAAACCTGATGCCTATTAATTTCATTGGGTAACCCCTGTTTCTTGTGAAATGTGAAGGAGTAAATAATGCTTCCTTATCACTTTCTCCACACCATTCTGAGATGCATAAATAGGGAAATCTCAAGTAGGAGGAGAGAGGTTATTTCACCTCCATATTTGGCATAGGTGCAACTGCTGCTGGAATACTATGTCCAGTTCTGGTGTTTACAATTCAAGCAGGATGTTTATAAATTGGAGAGGGTTTAGAGAAGAGCCATGAGAAAGATTAAAGGCTTAGAAAACATGCCTTATAGCGATAGATGCAAAAATCTCAATCTATTTAATTTAACAAAGAGAAGGTTAAAGGGTAACTTGATTATAGTCAGTATATATGTACATGGGAAATAAATATTTAATAGTGGGTTCTTCAACCTAGTAGAGAAATATATAACAATCCAATGCTTGGAAGCTGAAGCTAGACAAATTCAGACTGGAAATAAGGCATAAATTAGTAACAATCAGAGTAACTCACAACTGGAACAATTTACCAAGAGTCATGCTGGATTCTCTATCACTGACAATTTTAAAATCAAGATTGGATGTTTTTTCTAAAAGATATTCTCTAGGAATTATTTTGGGAACGTTCTAGGCCTGTGTTATATAGGAGGGCAGACCAAATGATCTCATGTCCCTTCTGGCATTGGAATCTATTAACCTTTCATATAATAATGTTGATCTGTTATATAACCAATATATTTAGAGATACAGTAGACCTGATTTTAGTCTCACATCTGCTTTATGGCTTCATAATTCTATTGGGCTAGATCCTTAAGTAGTGTAACTTGGCAGAGCTCCATGGACTTCAATATTGCTGTGGAAATGTACATTGAGTGAGGATCTGGTCCATTGACTTCAATGGTTTTATTTCTGATTTATTATAATGTGAGATGCGGATCAAACCCTCAATCATAAAAATGCAATTTTCAAATCTAAAACAGTCTAACCACACATACTATACAGTGAAATAAGCTAGGTAAGTATAGAACTTTTTGAAAAGTCGACAATATTTTCTGTGCATTTGGTAATTCACTGTTTATTAAACAATAAATCAAGATCCAACAAAAAAGATAATTTTAACTGAGTATTGTTTAGTGAACTGAGAGCCTGTCAAAAGTGTTGCTGGCAGAACAATTAATTGATACAAATGTGAGTGCAAAGTCTCTCTTAACTTTAAAGCATGTCGTTCAAAGTATACAATTTATGTGCATGATACAAATTCCATACATTTTCCTCAGTGACATTAAAAAGCGTAGTTTATTATAAACTGAAGTAAAAATTAAAATTAAAATTAAAAAAGTCACAGTTTTGTCATTGGTATGTGAAGGTTATTCCAAGGGCCCATCCAGAGCTCCTCTTCATCTGAGTGTGTGTGATCGCTGTGTGATTCCAAGGGCTCTCTGACATCCTCATTATCAACAACAGACTCTTGCTCTTCTGTGCTTTTCATTTTGTTGCCTCCAGACTTTGTTGCAATGTTGTCAGTCCCTCTACCAGTGGAGGCAAATGAGACACTAGATGGTCTTGTGTTCAGTTTGTCACTAGAAGATGCCCCTTTTGACAATGTGTTCAATGGGACATTCTCCTCATGTGTCACTGCTAGTTTATCCAATTTCTTAAAGTGTTTCCCCAATCTAACAGGGGATGTGACTTTTAAATTATTGGAGAGACAAATGCGACGGGTTCTCACAACTGACCCATTATGCGCAATATAGATGTTGCCATTTACATTGCTTTGAATATTGGGGTTGTTAAGACGATTCCTCTGGCATTCTGGAGCACTGTCTTCTCCAGTTGAGCTGGTCTCATATTCTGGATCAACTACTAACTTGATCCTTTTCTTTCTGGCCCACTGTGTGACAACAAAAGAGAGTTTATGAAATCTCAGCATCATTTATTACATTTTTTCAGGTTTTATATTCTAGCTAGTGTTTCAGACAAATACCTAACATATTTTATTAAGTTATTTTATAACTTTTCATTTTCGTTTGTACATTGAACATTTCCATTAACTGTGCCTATTATTGCTAAATGCTGCAACATTAAACAATTTCCCCTGCTCAATAGATGTAAAAGTACTGAGAAATCTGCATACCTGCTGTTCAACAAAATTTCAGCTAGATACCAGATAAAGGTAGAAAAGTCTGATATATTTCTGAGAGAGTTTTCCAGGATTAGAAAACCATTATGATGTTTTTGCTGGATGTTTTCACATCCAGCTGTCATCAGACAGTCTGTGTGCCCATGAAAATCAAGTGATGCTTTGGAGACTTCGTGGCTTGACTGCACCACATCTTAAGCAGGAGCGGGTGTGTGGGGGGGCAGTGAAAGGGGGAAGGTGTTATCTGGCTTGCTAGGAAAAGGCGTATACCTCTTTAAGAAGTAGAGAACCATAGTGGGTCAGTCTGGGGACACAGATTTATCCCTCAAGATGACCTGACTGGAAGGGAGGAGAGAATATATAGGGATAAGCTGGGCAGGAAAAGCCCAGACCAAGAGAGCAGCACCCACTCTTGGAATTGGCAAAATACCAGGTTTGGTCAGGATCCACTGTGGGCAGTGTGCTAGCTGCTCCTTTCTCCGGAGGGCTGGGAAGCAATTATTCCCCCACTGCAAGATTGGCCAAGGCAGAGTGGATTTTTTTTTTACTATACTCACAATGGGTTTGGAGGCATATAGTTGGGGTGAGCATGAAACTGAAGGTAGGCTATGATATTGCAACTTATTATGTAAGTGTGGGGCGGACACCCCTTAGGAAAGGAATAAAAGGGATACAGTGGTCAGATAAATGGATTGGTAAAGGATTTAAAGGAAGTGTTTGTTAAAGGAATGGAAATGAGGACGGATTCAGGGTGCCCATGACTGGCACAGCAGGGAGCCCCCTTTATATCCCACCTTAATCGCCATTTGGGGGGGGGGTAGATATTGAGGTCCCAGCTGCGGGTTGGCTGGGGACCAGAATGGAAAAAGTGGGAGGGTTGACAGAAGCCCCTCCAGATAAATATTGCAATGGATTTACCTGCATTGCACACTTTTGTCTGCCGGGCACTCTCAGACAGTTAATAATAAAGATGCGGCCTAATTAAACCACATCCAGTGTCTCCTGTCCTTCTTCTGATATGGCTGGACAATGGAGATTTTCCCTTCCAGAAACATGCTTGACAAATGTGTTATGTAAATCATGTTATAGGTAAACCAAAATTATATTTTCACAAAGTAACAATACATAGGAATATAAACCACAACATGATCACTACCACTTTATAATAGAAATTGGAATTTATTCATGTAAAACTCTGCAGAAATGGTAAAAAACTCTGCAGTTCTTGGTAACTGCTAGTGCTAAGTGGTAATCTGAAAATCTTTGGAAGTTTTCTTTGAGTATGTAAATATACTGAATACTACACTGTAATGTCAGCTCAGAGATAGCATTTGTCATTTCTATTTTACAATAAAGTAACAATGACAGTGGCATTTCAGGAACAAAACTGTCTTAATTTCTCAGGCAAAGGTAAAGTGTTGATCATACTGATTAGAAAATAATGCCACCTTATTCCTTTATATAGGACCTGATGCACCAGTCCATTTCACTGGTATAAAACTGGAGTAACTCCACTAAGATCAACAGAATTACATTGCTGTAAAAATGAAGTACATAGTGGTGCATCAGGCCTGCAGATTTTACACTACATGCAATATTTTCCATAGTGATCACACAAGCTGAATTTCAGAGTTGTAATTTTGTTTTGATTGTGGTTTACATAAAACCTGTTCACATTATTTTAATTTATACCATGAATCTCATTAGAAAGCTGTTTCCTTAATATAAAATAAACCCAGCTATTATCGCTCTTGAACCAGTAGAAGTCAGCTCCATGTTTATTCACAGAGTTCTAGTATTCGGATACAGTATACTTTGAGCTGATTTCTACAATACAAACACACACACTCCAGAGGAAAGGAGGTTTTTAAAAAATAGCAAATCATGCAGTGTACAAATAGATGGTACTTAACATGCTTTTGAAAAACTAAACTGCACAAATTACTTACAGGGCTCCTTACATATACATACTGGTATGTATCTTTTGTTCAATGGAAAAATTGACTAGTTTCAGGAAAAGATCTATAATATACATGCAGCTACAACTTGGGGACCAAGAACAGAGTAAGAGGAAAGGGATAACTGATTCTATATGCATTGCACATTACAAAAATAGGGACATAAGCTTCCTCCTTTTACAGTCAATGGCAACAGTGTCAATTTTAATGGTAACTGTGCAGCTTACACAGTAGTGAACAATAGAGATACAGCTTCTATTAGAACATAGTGTACAGAAATTTGTTTCATAGATATGAGATAATTGTCATAGCACAGTCTGCTTATGCTCTGGGGCATATTTTGTTGACTACAAGGATACTAGTCTCCATATCTTTTGCTACTGGTTCCACAGTGCCATGGCACACTTGAGTGATGGTACAAAGAAAACATTTTCAAATTCATCTTCACAAAAAAAAATTGCAAAAAAAGGACATATGTAAAGACAATGAGCTTCCAACAACTGCAGGGGAGTCATTAAGACTTGAGTCAATGGTTTGTGGGAGTCACATATTCTTAAGGAGATGTTTAATAATGCAGATCCTAGTTTTCCTCACGTTTTTTCCACCACTCACAGAGGCCTGCACGTGTCGGACATGGGATATCACAGAAGAATGGAAAAAATAGGGGTACAATACTGACTCCATTGAAATCAAGGATAAATTCCCATTGACTTCAGTGGAGTCAGGATTTCACCCTATAAATAAAAAAATGTTGCAGAACAGTAGCTCTTTAGCACAAGTATGCCCATATATATCCTCTATTTGAAGGAAATGGGCTGTTGCCCGCTCAAAATTCAGTCAATGGCAATCTCCATATTGCCAAATGTAACCGCTACAGGCAAGAAATATGTTTGTCTCACACAGCTAGTAAATACAAGTCTGACTTAATTTCCCATTCATGTGAATGAAATAGCCATTACCACAGATGCCAAGAAAAAGTTTGACAAAAGAGAATTGTTTAACTAATCGCAAGTTTAAGTATACCAGAGAATCAAACCTTTTCCTCTTTCTACTATAGCATGGGTTTTCTGAGCCCCCCACCCCACAACATGCTATAAAAACTCCATGGCCCACTTGTGCCACAACAACTGTTTTTCTACATATAAAAGCCAGAGCACATGTTAGTGGTTAGACTACAGGGACCCACAAAGCTAAGTTGTTTAGGCTTTGGCTTCAGCCCTTGATGGTGGGGCTCGGGGCCCCAGGGCTTCAGCCTCATGCAGTGTGGCTTCGGCTTTCTGCCCTGGGCCCCAGCAAGTCTAATGCTGGCCCTGGTTGGTGGCCTCCTGAAACCTGCTCATGGCCCCTCAGGGGGCCCTGGACCCCTGTTGAGAACCACTGTACTATAGTAACAGAACTGTAGCCTTTGTGAGACTTCCAGCTGCAGTTAGATTTGTCAGCCTACTAGCTTTGTAGCTAACAATCCAGATACTGGATCAAGAGAGGTGATTCATATTTGGTTCTACAAACTAACATTAATTTAGGTGGGAACTGATTGTGAGCTTTTTTTATATTGAAATTAACCTCCTACATAATCCACTGTTTGAGAAAGAGCTGTGCAGCCTTTAGTACAATAAGATAAAAGATTGGGTGTGTATATACATTTTTAACATTCAACGTGTCGGCTGCATGAATTAGAGCGCTGTGGGCACAGCATCATGCAGCAGTAATTTTGTGTATGAAAACAAATGCAACTTGAACTTTTAAACTAGAGTCCTTTCTTCACAATCATGCCAAATCTGAATGGAACTGAAATTGTAAAGCTCTAAAACTATAATTTCTCTTCTGAACAGCATCAGATACTCCAGGTCATTGAATTTTAGAAAGCAAGTCAAAAAGTACAGACATGAGGTAAACTGGACTTTTCTTGCACTACCTGCAATACAAAATGTAGACGTTGACAAAATACAGCCATTAGCCAAAAAAAAAAAAAAAATTGGTCTCTGTAGAAATTGCTCAAGTAGTATTTCACATCACCCATATTGTTACAATGATTAAAGATGCAGTTAGTACTACAATGCAGTTAGTAACTGAAACCTGTGAGTGCAACTGTCATATATGTGCACATTAAAAATGTCCATTTTATAGGTGACTTTTGGGGAAAATAATACAACTTTTTTTTGTGAATTTCTACATCTTGTTTATCTGATTCCAAGTACTCATTTTCAAATGTGCTGCCTGAATTATTTGATACCCTCTAAATCCCAAAGTTTTGCCATGTTAAGACACAGGATGATCTAGAATCTACAGGAATGAGCACAGAGGTTAGAAATTCTAGTCTTGACTCTGCCACTGATGCCCAAGACTGCAGAGAGTAAGCCTCTTTTCCTCTGACTCAGTTTCCCCATCTGTAAAATAGAGATGATAATATCTATATTCAAGGGATTATTATGAAGATTAGTAAACATTTGTATAGAATGAATATGTAGTGAAGTGCTATATGAGTGTCAAATGTTGATTATCACTATGATAATTCCTACTCCTCATTGTGGCAGCTGCCTGAATGCCATAAATAAAATATAAATTATATTACAATATGAATTGCCTACTATATGCAGACGTTTGTGACAAGATAGCCATTACTGCAAATGTAATATGCAATAATATTTTGCACCATGACTTGCTCAGTGCAAAAAGGGTATATTAAAGGACTACTAATAAAATTCCTTTTTATTATAGGGTTAAAATTTACACAGAGGGAAAAAGTACATCCCTTCCTGTTAGTACTTTTTGGATTAAAATTCTATCAATGTATACACATAGAATTACATCTGAGTATTTTCACTTGAGAAATGATATCTGCATAGCTTTCTGTATTACTAATCTTAACAAGATGGACATCAGTGTAATTGAAGTATGTAGAGAGGATGATATTTTGTCATTTTGTTTCTAATGTTTTAATCAGATCGGTAGTGTTCATGAAAGACCATGCAGAGAGCACAGCAAACAAGACCATTCCTTACTGAAAAATGTACACCTACTGTTCTCTCTTTTTAAAAGGATGTGGAATCAGCAGTAGTCTCTGACTCTGATGCAGCAGTATTAGGAGTCTTATCTGACTGATGTTCGCTGTGTTTTGAGGAAATCTTTTTTCTTAGATTCTGTCTTTTCATATTGGAATCAGAACTTTGAAAATCTGATTCTTGGGAAGCATCCGTTTTACTAGAAAAAGTGGCACTCACTGAGCTCTTTCTCCCTCTGCTGCCTTTGGAAGTGACACTATTTTCACTTTCAAGGCTTTTTGATTCACACCTACTGAGAGTTTCTTCCATATCCTTAGCATCTGTATCAATCTCTTTTGTGCTTTCAGCCATGCTACCTCCAGCACTAATATCTGATTTTCTTATCTTGCTCTGTTTACTGGAAGTAGTTTTTTGACTGATGGAAGATGTTTCAGACATAGTCCTATCACTTATATTGTCACCTGCCTCATCAGGGCTTGTATCATCTTGCTCCAAATTTGATTTTTCATCTTCCTCTGATATCTCCTCTATTGTGTCTTCTATTTCACTGCCAACTGTGGACATTTTGTTCTTGTAGCTGGATCCAGAACTCTTTCCAGAACTTTTGTTTCTTTCACTGACTGATCCCTTAGAGCTAACTTCACTGTCAGAATTCATCACTTCTGACCTGTGGCTGGAATCCCTTGTTCCTCCACTAGACTTACTTCCCTTACTTGACATACTAGTTCTTTCACTAACTCTTCTGCTATTGGAATCACTACACTCAGATCTGCTATAGGAACTCTGATTTGGAGATTCCTTTGACTGGAAGTCATCTTCATCACTGTCAGAGAGTTTATTCTGAGAATGAGAGACTTGAGAAAGAACACTTTTTGACTCTTCTTCATCTTCTTCCTCTTCAGAGTGCTCAGATATGTCATCTGATTCCTCCTGTTCATTATCTGATTTGGATACAAAATGATCATCTTCTGAATCCTGTAAACCTTCCTCCTTCTCTTCATCAGAGTCCACAGTACTTTCATTGGTTTCATCTTGGTCCAGTGTCACTTTCAAATAGTCTTTATCATCTGCCTGAGAGGCAGAGATACTACTCCTTGCTGATGATTCATCTTCATCTGAAGCAGCAGATTTTCTTTTTTTCTTCTTATCATAGTCATCAGAAATATTACTATCCTCTGGCTCAGTTTCTGCTGTGATATTAATTGAAATTCCTGATTTTGTTTCATCTTGTTCAGATTCACTCACCCTCTGACTTTCAGAGTCTTCCCCTCCTTTTTCACTTGCAGATACTGAACTTTTGCTAACAGAGCTCTGAGATTTGCTATGCTTTTGAAATTTTTTGGAAACACTAACGCGTTTTAGCACATGACTTAATTTTCTGGTTGTTGAAGGTCTGTCATCTGCTGATTTCTGGAAATAACTTCCTTTGATAATCATGCTGTCTTCACTGTCCACTGGACGAGCTGACATCAGCTTGGAATAATTGGAATCTTTGCTACTGCCTTTTACTTTCTGCAGAATCATTGGAAATATCTTTGCTTTCTTCCATGGAGAATGAGCAGACTCAGTTGTTCCTTCTCGTTTGTGGGCTTTTGCGGCTATTCGACTCAACTGCATCACTGCTTTTAGTTTCCTTTTCCCCTGGCTGGTCCTATGTTCTCTTCCAGAACCATCTCTTAGACACATCCCACCACCTAAAGCACTACCTTCTATTTGATGCTCTGCTCTCTGGCTTATACCTCTGCCTGTAGGACCTTTACCTCGACTCATCCCCTGCAATTATGAAAATGGAACTTAATTACAATTTGAAAGATAGGTATTATGAAAACTTGCTATCCAAAAATAGTTCAGCGGGAAGAGAATGAAGAATTAATATTACAATGCAACATTTTTCCTGGAATCAAAACTAGCTTACCTGTTATCATATATTTTTTTTGCCAAATTTTCTGGGACTGAAAGAAAAAGTGTAACTTCTAGAATGGGCAATTAGTTCACAGTGATTTTACTCAGTTATGGTACAAAAGACTCAAAATTACAGCTTCTTTTCTATCTATGGCCTGCTATTTCTGAACATTAAATTATTGTAGTAACTGTCGTGTTCATCTGCAGATAATCAGTTATAGCCTGTTATATTCAGTATAACTAGTACAGATATAAGTAATACAATAAACCATTGTTTAGGAATATAATCATATATGAGGTTATGTATTTTTCTTACTGCACAAGAAATCCGTGATTTAATGGAAAATAGCTTTATTTAGATTAGAAGCAGCTTTGTCATTCTTAAAAAAGGAAAGGAGATGATGACATGAAAACCATGATCTTAAAATCTTCTTTCTATTTGGAAAAGCAACTTTCTTCTTGATATATCACCAATCATCAGAATTGAAAATCTCAACCAGGTTTTATTGGATCCCTAATCCAATGACTGAAGAGCCCAAAGTTGCTTAGCTAGTGTGGGCAGAAAATAATGCACTAATTCATTATGCAAAGAAAACCTGGAAAGGTTAAAAAACACTTCCTTATTACAAAATGAAATCAACAGAGTATATTACTCTTACTTCTCCTTCAGTTGTTGATCCATGTGGACTGTAATAATAGCTGCCGTCGTTTTCCACAACCACTTCACCATACTCATCATACATTCCAGTTGGAGATAACAATCGGCGACGACTCCCATATTGAGGCAATTCATACCTGGAAAAGAGACCTTTGACTTCAGATATTCTGTGTGTTTATGTATGTGTGTGTTTATGTTTATCTGTATTCTCTCTCTCTCTCTCTCTCTCACACACATACACACATACACTCACCCTAAAGCGAAAGAGTTTCCCTGTTCTCCTGTTTTTTCTACATATGAGAAATTGTTGATATTAATATAATTATAAAATTACTATAATTTAAAACCCACTGAAATCAACGGAAAGACTCTCATAGATTTCAATAGATTTTGGATCAGGCCAAAGCTATTAGGTATTCTGGATTAATCAGAAGGTTCCCAGGTTTGGGCACCTCCTTCCAGAAACCCACTTCTGTTTCCTGTTTTCACTGGGAGAGTGACCGCACCACACCTGAAGCAGAGGGGATGGGGCGGGGGGGAAGGGACGTTGTCCAAGCTTGCTGGAGGAAGGAACTAGTGCTTTATGGTGGGGGGGCGGGGTAGAAGGAGGTCGCAAACTGCTGCAAAAACGGTGGGTGATGGTCAGCTTTGCAGTGCTGACTCATCTCCTGGGAATGTGAGGGCGAAAGGTTTTGGAAGTTCTTTCTCCATGCAGCAGCATCCACCCTCCCTCCCGTCAAGGTGCTAATATCCGGTTGGGTTAGGACCTGCAGGGGGCATTGTGCTAGTCACTCCTTTTTAGTGGGCCTGCGAAGGAATTTTTCCCTCACCACCAGATTGGCCTAGGTAGCATGGGTTTTTTCAATCTTCCCAATGGTGGGTTCAGGGAGGACCTATTATAGTGAGCAGAAAAGTGGTTAGGCTGTATGTCGCAATGGTGTGTAAATTCTTGCAGGTAGAGGATAAATGTAATCCTCAGTTTTTTCTAGAATCCTGAAGAAAATGAAATTTTCCAAACTGAATGCTGAAATAATAAAAATGCTAAGCCTGAAAAGCTGTATTTGCAAAGTTACATAGGAAAAATGAAAACATACCCATGTTCATAACTGTAGTAATCTTGCCCATAGTATTCTTGGCCTGGATCAATTCCGGATTCCACAGACAACTCCTGTAAACCAAAAGAGAAAACTGATTGAATGGAAATACTTAAACACATAGTGAAGGTGATAAGGAATGCAGAGAAGAGTATTACAAATTGTGTACAAGCAAGAAAAAAAAAGACAAGAACTACAGTGAGTGCCTTTTATCACTACCACTTGTCATTTCAATAATACATTCTCAGGTGGCCATGTTATTTTTTTCTCATGCCCGAGCTGGGATGATGGTGAAATCATAATTCAAAAGGCTTTGTTGGTGATGAGAAAAACGGTCAGAAACTACAGTCGGCACCTCAGTAATCTGAGGCCAACAGGTGCAATAAATGCTTTATTTTAATGATACATCATTAGAATATTCACAGTTAGCAAAGGCTCTAATGTGTAAAAGTTGCACATCCTTCTGCAGGGGAAAACATGTTTTTCAGTTATACTTTACAATAGCTTTATTCAGCATATCTCACTCATCAAAAATATACTGCCACTTTTCTCAAGAATTTTCATTTCTTGCCTTCATGCCCCATATCTTTCCATAGGACTGTTAAAGAAGCACTCCTAGCCTAAGATGAAAACTATTTTCTTTACAGAATTTGTCAGGCTCTACTTCAGAACACGTCTCCTGTTGATACAGTCTGCATGATTTGCTAACAATTATTATTGGCAGTACTGGATCAGAAGGAATGATTTTGTTTAGATCATACAAAAATACCATTGAACCTTTTAAAAATCTTCACAGTCCTTGGGATGCTACTGAGAAGATTATTGTCTTGCAAGGTAGACAACAGAGTCTTTCTGAAAACAAAGGCATCAGAACTTGGACTGGAGTAAGGAGGGGGAAGGTGGCTGTCTGCTACCTTTGTACTCCTCTGATCACCAGGGATCCTGGGGGCAAGTCCAGCCCGATGTAAAGTCCAGCCCTCCTCAGAGCTGTTCTAGATTCCTTTTTCTTTTTCAGTGGCTCCTGGGAGTTGCTATGATTGCCAGGGATTGTTGGAATTCCATGGCATGCCATCCCCGCTCCTTCACCAATCACCTAGCACCTATGGCAACTATATTAGCTTTACTCCACCAGTGGTTCCCATATGCCAGAGGAAGCTTCAGCTGGCCATACTGGCCGGCTTTAAGGCAGCTTTACTTTACTAGTACAGTGCAAAGCACATTTATCAGGACCAAGGATCTAACCCAAAGGACCTGCTCCTGCTCCTACTGAAGTTAATGGGAGTTGTTCTGCTGATTACACTGGAAGCAATATCATGTCCACGTGATTTCAATTTAAAGCATCAAGGATATAATCCAGATCCTTCACTACACTCTTATTATTTTTGGGAAGGCATTATTGTTGCTCACCTCATCTGTAGGAGTAATAATGACCAACTGACTGGCACCAGAGAAACTAGATAAAAATATGATAGCAATGAAATTATTCTGTTTATTAATCTGAAAAGAAAGCTAGTAAACTTTTCACTTGGGTGTTGCTGAAGTCAACAGTAATGATTGAAAGAAGTGGGAGGATAGCTCCAAGGGAAAATGTGCTGAGGCAGAAAATCTTATATTTAATCCAACTAAATAAATGGGTTAAAAAGTTCAGGGTTTTTTTTCTTCACAAAATAAACATGTTTTCTTCAATGGTGAAGAAAAATCTACCTGGAAAATAGAAATTTAGATCAGAAAATATGGTAAAGGCAGCTTTGAAAGTTACAGAATAGTAAGACAGTAAGACAGGGAAAAATAGTACCTCTGGTCTGAGAAGAGAGGGTCTCAGCAATTGCTGTTGCTGACAAAGATAATTAGAAATAGAAAGATTAATCAGACAGTGCAAGTTAGTAGAGAGGTAATTTATGTTGAAACTGAAAGATTTGAAGGAGAGCCTCCGAACATCGTTCTATCTGTATTTTTAATTTCAGAATGGCCAAAATACTTCAATACTCATTGAATACTTTTTTAGTTACATTTTATATAGATCACCAAGTACATATTGCAGTAAAATCAATTTACAGTCTGTTATTTCTTTTGTCTAATGTACCATCTAATTCCCAGTCATGTGATAATTATTTTCTAAATTATTTGCTAATCTTAAATGTATTTCCAAAGGCCAGATAATTCACTGTGCAAGTTAAAAAGCTTCAGAGTAGGTGGAAGGCAAATCTGTGGGCATCTTGAGATTCCTGCAGTGGCCTCTGGCCTTTGTACAGGGGTTTATACATTACTACTCGATACTCCTCTCCCAACATGGCTTCCACAGGCTCTCTCAGGGTTACACAGGAAGTCCATGATAGAACTAATAAGAAAGCTCAGGTATCTTGATTTCCAGTCTTGTGTTTTAATCACAAGATCATCACTTCCTCTTTATTTTCCTCTGTGGTTGCTGTCTTCTATGTAATTGGGTACTTATATGGCCTTTATTGCCACAGTATCTGAGCATCTCACAACCATTAATAGGTTTAATCATCACAATAGCCCTCTGAAGTAGAGAAGTATCATTCCCATTTTTCAATTAGGGAATTTAGGCATAAAATAGATTAAAAAAATGTGCCTGAATTCACACCAAGTTGGTGGCTGACCTCAGGTTTGAGCCTAGATCACCTGAGTTCCACTCTAGGACCTATTCACTGCACCATCTGAGGAAGACAAACAGTTTTATGTAATTGTTGGAACTATATAATTGCTAAAAACTATATTCTCTGTTCTGCTGCATAATGTATAGAATAACAAAAACATGTTACTATCAGAGGGAGAGCAATTGGAAGCTGCGTAGAGGACAACGGCAGCTACATATGATTATCCTGCGCTACCTCACAGCTACTCACAGCCCATTCATGGTAATTACACTATTGGACTACTATGTGGCTCAAATGATTTGAACTAAGATCCTTCCTTATCAGTATTTACTGATATCCTGCCCCCCCCTCCAAAAAAATTGCTGGATTTTTGAAAACACCAGGATTCAGGTTTTGCTGATTTTCATGTTTTTGGGATCCAGGAATTTTTTCCAGAGGAAGCAGATGGAGCCACACACAAGGGCCAGGGGCAGAAGTGGGGCATGCCTGGGGGAAGAAGGGGTCAGTACTCACAGGTTGTAGCCTTCTACTTCCCTCCTGACTCCAGCCCTTCAGCGTGTCCCCGTTCACCTCCTCAGAGCAATGTGGGAGCAAGACCATAGAGAGCTGGGTCCTGACAGCTGAGATCCTCTTTACTGCTGCCGAAAGCTGCCCCAGATACTGTGAGTACTGAGCATCCCTCCTCCCTGCCCATTGCCCTTTATTTTCAGTTTTTACTGATTTTTCTCTTTTCATTTTTTTTAAATAAATCCCAGGAAATAAATGAAATAACTAACTGAAAATGACAGGCCTTATTTATAACTTACTTTAAGTGTTGTAATTTACAAGGCACATCACATATTGCATTGTAATTTAGGGGCAGATACTACTCTTCTTGAGGAAGGATGGTAGCATCTTACTCAGCAAGTAGTCCCACTGAATTCAGTGGGATTATTTGTATAGTAAGGTGCTACTCGTGAGTTTATTTGGCAAAATAAAGGCTTTATTGAAAAAACAAAGTCCTACTACTTGCTATATTCACCCCATCAGAGAAGACACATGAATGCAGCCCTGCAGAAGGAGCAAATCATAGCAAGGTAGCAATTTTGCAGATGCCAAAGGGGGTACAGAGCATAGGGAGCTGGATACACTGCTCTTGCAGGGCCTGACATTAATGGGTTTGACCCAGCTTTCCCCATCAATATTCAGCCTTTTAAGAAAATTAATTCATATTAATGCAAATTTTCAATTTATTGTTAAGATTTCAATCAAACGAACATATTTGAAAAGAAAATTCTCTGTGTTTTAAACAGCTGAAGAAAAAGTCCTGTAAATAGGAATTTATACATTCTCTGTTATCACACTGTTTTAATAATATAGTTGCGGAATAGCCTTACCTCTTGCTGTGCATATCCTCGCCTACATTCAGAAAAAGAAAAACATATCATTAGTACACATCTCTAAGAGTATGTAAAGATGTAGTTCATATTCACTATGTTCACAGAAGTGAGGTGGAAAAAGAATGTCCTTGGAAATGTTACTAACATGGTAAGAAATATTTATCTAAGAATACAAAATAAGAGTGCCTTTATAGACAAAATAAATGCCTGGACTTACACAACTTGGAAACAAGCAGGGAGAACTGGAGGTCCTGGTGATGTCAAGGAATTATGACGTGATTGGAATAACAGAGACTTGGTGGGATAACTCACATGACTGGAGTACAGTCATGGATGGTTATAAACTGTTCAGGAAGGACAGGCAGGGCAGAAAAGGTGGGGGAGTAGCACTGTATGTAAGGGAGCAGTATGACTGTTCAGAGCTCCGGTACGAAACTGTGGAAAAACCTGAGTGTCTCTGGATTAAGTTTAGAAGTGTGTGCAACAAGAGTGATGTCATGGTGGGAGTCTGCTATAGACCACCGGACCAGGGGGATGAGGTGGATGAGGCTTTCTTCCGGCAACTCACGGAAGCTACTAGATCGCATGCCCTGATTCTCATGGGTGACTTTAATTTTCCTGATATCTGCTGGGAGAGCAATACAGCGGTGCATAGACAATCCAGGAAGTTTTTGGAAAGCGTAGGGGACAATTTCCTGGTGCAAGTGCTAGGGGAGCCAACTAGGGGGAGCGCTTTTCTTGACCTGCTGCTCACAAACCGGGTAGAATTAGTGGGGGAAGCAAAAGTGGATGGGAATCTGGGAGGCAGTGACCATGAGTTGGTTGAGTTCAGGATCCTGACGCAGGGAAGAAAGGTAAGCAGCAGGATACGGACCCTGGACTTCAGGAAAGCAGACTTTGACTCCCTCAGGGAACAGATGGCCAGGATCCCCTGGGGGACTAACATGAAAGGGAAGGGAGTCCAGGAGAGCTGGCTGTATTTCAAGGAATCCCTGTTGAGGTTACAGGGACAAACCATCCCGATGAGTCAAAAGAATAGTAAATATGGCAGGCGACCAGCTTGGCTTAATGGTGAAATCCTAGCGGATCTTAAACATAAAAAAGAAGCTTACAAGAAGTGGAAGGTTGGACATATGACCAGGGAAGAGTATAAAAATATTGCTCGGGCATGTAGGAAAGATATCAGGAGGGCCAAATCGCACCTGGAGCTGCAGCTAGCAAGAGATGTCAAGAGTAACAAGAAGGGTTTCTTCAGGTATGTTGGCAACAAGAAGAAAGCCAAGGAAAGTGTGGGCCCCTTACTGAATGAGGGAGGCAAGCTTGTGACAGAGGATGTGGAAAAAGCTAATGTACTCAATGCTTTTTTTGCCTCTGTTTTCACTAACAAGGTCAGCTCCCAGACTGCTGTGCTGGGCAACACAAAATGGGGAAGAGATGGCCAGCCCTCTGTAGAGATAGAGGTGGTTAGGGACTATTTAGAAAAGCTGGACGTGCACAAGTCCATGGGGCCGGACGAATTGCATCCGAGAGTGCTGAAGGAATTGGCGGCTGTGATTGCAGAGCCCTTGGCCATTATCTTTGAAAACTCGTGGCGAACGGGGGAAGTCCCGGATGACTGGAAAAAGGCTAATGTAGTGCCCATCTTTAAAAAAGGGAAGAAGGAGGATCCTGGGAACTACAGGCCAGTCAGCCTCACCTCAGTCCCTGGAAAAATCATGGAGCAGGTCCTCAAAGAATCAATCCTGAAGCACTTAGAGGAGAGGAAAGTGATCAGGAACAGTCAGCATGGATTCACCAAGGGAAGGTCATGCCTGACTAATCTAATCGCCTTTTATGATGAGATTACTGGTTCTGTGGATGAAGGGAAAGCAGTGGATGTATTGTTTCTTGACTTTAGCAAAGCTTTTGACACGGTCTCCCACAGCATTCTTGTCAGCAAGTTAAGGAAGTATGGGCTGGATGAATGCACTATAAGGTGGGTAGAAAGCTGGCTAGATTGTCGGGCTCAACGGGTAGTGATCAATGGCTCCATGTCTAGTTGGCAGCCGGTGTCAAGTGGAGTGCCCCAGGGGTCGGTCCTGGGGCCCGTTTTGTTCAATATCTTCATAAATGATCTGGAGGATGGTGTGGATTGCACTCTCAGCAAATTTGCGGATGATACTAAACTGGGAGGAGTGGTAGATACGCTGGAGGGGAGGGATAGGATACAGAAGGACCTAGACAAATTGGAGGATTGGGCCAAAAGAAATCTAATGAGGTTCAATAAGGATAAGTGCGGGGTCCTGCACTTAGGATGGAAGAATCCAATGCACCGCTACAGACTAGGGACCGAATGGCTCGGCAGCAGTTCTGCGGAAAAGGACCTAGGGGTGACAGTGGACGAGAAGCTGGATATGAGTCAGCAGTGTGCCCTTGTTGCCAAGAAGGCCAATGGCATTTTGGGATGTATAAGTAGGGGCATAGCGAGCAGATCGAGGGACGTGATCGTTCCCCTCTATTCGACACTGGTGAGGCCTCATCTGGAGTACTGTGTCCAGTTTTGGGCCCCACACTACAGGAAGGATGTGGATAAATTGGAAAGAGTACAACGAAGGGCAACGAAAATGATTAGGGGTCTAGAGCACATGACTTATGAGGAGAGGCTGAGGGAGCTGGGATTGTTTAGTCTGCAGAAGAGAAGAATGAGGGGGGATTTGATAGCTGCTTTCAACTACCTGAAAGGGGGTTTCAAAGAGGATGGCTCTAGACTGTTCTCAATGGTAGCAGATGACAGAACGAGGAGTAATGGTCTCAAGTTGCAATGGGGGAGGTTTAGATTGGATATTAGGAAAAACTTTTTCACTAAGAGGGTGGTGAAACACTGGAATGCGTTACCTAGGGAGGTGGTAGAATCTCCTTCCTTAGAGATTTTTAAGGTCAGGCTTGACAAAGCCCTGGCTGGGATGATTTAACTGGGACTTGGTCCTGCTTTGAGCAGGGGGTTGGACTAGATGACCTTCTGGGGTCCCTTCCAACCCTGATATTCTATGATTCTATGAACTATATTTGAGGAAGAGTATTGCATCTGTGTGTTGTTTAGAGCTGCATACAGAGTCCTAGTAAGTCAGACAGTCAGTGCACTGGAAGAATAAGATATAGATGGGGAGAGGCAGCACACACTGTGCATAGTGCCTCTGGTCATATCCCTTGCCCACCCTTTTCCTTTCTTTCCACCATGAGGGTGGAGTCCTGCCATAGAGATCTTTCTTGTGGCACAGAACAGGTGCAGAATTCTTCGTTTTGCTCCCTCTTGCAGTTGACAGACACTAAGCTTTTATCTTTGGGGCTTTCTGAACCCATGCGGGGCTTGCTAGATTGTGACCGTGAGCTTCTATTGTTAATTTCCACTAATAACATTATTATTAAAATTATACATATCCTAACATTTCCTCAATGTGTTTACATGGGCATTATATTCTTTCAGCTATCTATGGTTATTTTTCCACAGGCTTTGTGATTTTGATCTTATTGGAATATTTTCTGTTTTTAAGTCATATTCAGTGAACCATTCATACTAAAAAAATGCTCTTATGTCTGTCAATTCCTATACTTTCACATTTCATTCCAGGAACCTTAAATGGTTTAGGCAAAAATATTGAACAGCATTTACATCTCAGTGTTCCTATAAAAGGAAAGTTTAAAATATTTGGAGCTAGAGAGGGTAAATGCTCAAAACTGTGTTGATCTTAAGCTAGTACATAGACAGCAGCCTAGGAAAATCATTTAATTACAGATGAGAGAAAACTAAAGAACAAAATGAACTCTCAATTTTTAATAACGCTATCTGTAAAGTTTTCTATTAATATTCAACACGTTATTGATTATCAGGATAAATTATTGCTGTTGTCCCTATGATAAGAAAGTAATTAAATGAAGATTTATCACCAAAATATGATCTTTAACTTTCCAACACCTACTTGAGCAATACCGTATTTGGTTTCCTTGTAGCCTACAACAATCTCTAGAAATTGAAGGTCTTGAGTTGCAAAAAGGATAAGCAAGCCTATTAAACTTAATTGCTCTTGCATGGTCAACACACTGTAGATTAAAAGTGCAAGTAATGAAAGTAAGTTAATATTTATTTACTTTTTTAATCCAGTTTGCTGAGAATGCACCCACATTGCACAATCAAGCTTTTTGAGAAGTGCTCATACTGTTTCTCTACTATTAATGCTTTGACACTTTCAAAAAAGAGGCAAAGCTTTCTAATAGCTTTCATTTCTCTTGGTATTTCACACTACACCATAAGCTTCCATTATAAAAGGAAAGTCCAAGGGAAAACTACACATTTCATTCCCATTAAATAATTTTAAAAATCTCCCCCGAAGGATCTGTAATAATGTCTGGATAAAAAGTACCATCTGTTTTCCATGGCTTTCATTCTGACAGATGCCCTCAATTTAGTAAAAAAAGAAAAACAAGGGAAACAGTATGAATGATGATGTATGCTAATGCCAAAACCTACACAACACTTATTTTATATAAGTGGTGCTTATAGTTAAGGATTACTGTGAAAATGAAGTTATTTGCACAAATGGCACACCTTCCATTGCTCTATATTGCTAATGTAATTTGAAGGATTTTTGAATTGTCTTTCCTAGCAGTCATCTATCCACTTTAATCCTTCTGAATGTTTTATTTTAAGATATTTTATATTTATTCTTGTATTAAAAGCAAAAGAAAGATCAACAGAAAAACATTGGAAATACAAATTAGAATTGTTTTATCTACTTTTTGTCTTTTGAGATAAAAAGTTTCACTCAGTTCAAAGCTAGCAAGACAGAATCTGTCTAAACATATAATAAATAGCCACTTTTTTCTCCAAATGGCCAGTGGCAAGACAGTTGGTATCTTCTACCAATTGCATACTGTTGATTATTATTTAACTACCTTAAAACCTGAAAATGAAAAAAACAACAACTCTGACTGTGTTCTAAGATCTTGTTTTAAATATGAAAAAATGAAATTTAGAATGGTGATTGTTAAGGGAATGATGAAGCCAGAAACCAGCTTTGAGTATTGGATGAACTGTGGACCCTTTTTTATATGGTGGTGAAGGAAGTGCTAGTCATGTATGTAATCAAGTCACTTGTTCAATTGATCCTAAAGACAGTCAAGCTGGTCCAAAAAACAGCAAATACAGGCCTCATGTCCAGTCTACTGTCGATCCTAAGGAACCAATTCAGGGAGCATGACAATTAAGTTAATGGGACTAACAATAACAACCTTGATTTTCAAGGTCTTTGAAATTTGTTTTGGAGACTTTTCAGTAATTTATATTCAGTATATTACAGTAGCATACAGAGGCCTCAACTCAGACAGGGCCTCCCTTGTACAAAGTGCTGTAAAAACACGTTGTAAGATATAGTCCCTGCCCCCAAAGACTTTATAATCTAATAACAAAACACAGGCAAAAGGATGGGAGGGGACAGAGAGGAACTTGTACTTCCTACTGCTCCAGATTGCCACTTTATCATTGCACAATTTTGTAACTGAAACAAAGTCATTTTTCAAGAAAAACACACTGGAGTATATTGCCAGCTAGTACCAAAAACCTCGGCTGGCCAACCAAGGCTGCCCATAGATATTAACTCTAATGAAAATGAAAACAAATTAAAAAAATGCCAAACATTAAAACTATTATTAGGATTAAGGATTAGTTCTGCATAATGATGAAGGAAGTGCAATGTGTGAGTGAAGCACTAGTTAATGTGGTATCATTTTCCCTACAGATCCTTTTGAGCCTGACCTGATTGAACTAAAAGAAGGAGGCTACTGTGTGCTAGGTGACCGTTCGGATTAAGGAAGGTCACACAACATTATAGTTGAATAAACTTTGAAGAAATTCACTATTAGCCAGACTTTAAAAAATGCTGAGCAGCTGTAGCTCCCATTGACTTCTGTGGGACGTATGGGTGACTTCTGCAAATCAAGCCGTATCTAGCTATACAATCTACGTCACAGAAGTGAATTATAGCCCTGATCCTGCCAAGACTCACATGTGGGCTTAACCTTGTGCACTGCGACTGGTTCCATTGACTTCACTTGAACTGTTCAGTGTATAAAGTGAAGAACTTGAATAAGACTTTGCTGAATCAGTGCTTATAAAATCTACTTGGTACACTACTGCAGTACGGCATACACCTCTGACCAAATGCAAAGCATTGTAATGTTGTACAGGCGGGCTACTAATCCAGTTTTAAGATGGACAGTCCTGCTTTTGTTTGGTTTGTCCTGTCCGGTCCTGATGGAAAGCAAGATGTAGTTTCATCCAGGATCATGCACAGTAGATACAATTCAGAAGAGCACACCACTCCACCCTGCAGGTGTGACCTTGCACACACTGTCAGTGCAGGGCCACACAGGTAGGGGTGTTCCCCTGCCATTCCTAGTAGGACTGGAATGTCTGATATGCTGGAGATATGTTAGTGGCCATCTTAGTGTTGTGGATTATTCCAGCGACGTATCCTGAATTACTGGTATACGTCTAGTTTAGATTTAAGCCTTACAGACTTATTGTCTGATTGGCTGTGAGTGGAAACTTGTTACTGGTGCTGCAGTTATACTACTCACTGAGAATTTAGCACCATATGCAATTATTAAAAATGCTTGACTCCTATAAAATATTAAACTTATGTTACAGGAAAAAATAGATCGATTATCATGTTCCCTACATATTTGGCTATTATTGCTATGCATTACATGCATTAGAGCTAAAATATCATCTACTATGCAAGGAGACTATATTAGGCATAGAGTATTTAGAATATATCAGCAGAATTTATGTGATGAGGTTCACAGAGTCTGGCTCTGGGACAAAAAAGAGAAACTATCTTCAGCAATTTCTGATTGAAACATCCATACTTGTCCCATCTGTAGTGAAAAGAAAAGAAAACCACATACCGTGGAAAAGCTGGCTATTTTGAGGCAGCTAGCTAAGTACCTTATAATTACCTTTCTGCTTAGAACAGATAACATTTTCTCATGGACAGGTTTTAAGTTTTTATTGTAGCTTCCTTTAAATACCAGCTCCTCACGCTACTGCATTTAATTCTATTAAAAGGGTCAGCTTTAACATAATTATCTAGGATTTTGGCAAAAGAGGAAAAATAAAACTGAGCATCGAGCTAAACTTACATTCATTTTTTATGCCAAACCTCCTTTTACTTACTATTTGTTTCAAAGGACAAGCTAATTTAATATAACCAAAATATTTAAGTGTGGGTTTAATTTAAATTAATGCTATCCATACTATATACATCTTTTACAGACACTTATAAAACCTTTTCTTTATGACACTGATCAGAATGATTATTACATTTAAAGCTTCACAAAAATGTTATTGGTGGAAATAACTACCAATATTTAGCAACTTAGCATGAAATATGATTAAAGAGACACCTAATTAATATGAACAAGCAAAATTCACAAGCACTTTTTACATTAAATGGTTTACAAAAGTGAAGACCCACAATATGAAGTTTCAGAATAAAGGAAGCAATGGGAGGCATAATGTAGATAACAAAAAGGAGGACAATAAGGTTGACTGACAAATAAATAGAAAAACCATTATCAAACCTACAAGGACAACAGTGAGATGAAAGCATGTCACCAGAGCAGAATGCTATACAATCTCCTATAGAATGACATGATACATTATTGTAACAACTTTGTCTTGTTATTGCAGAGTTTGTTTTCTAGCATCATTTGCATTTCTGTGACATCCAACATTTTCCAGTAAAACTAAAAGTTCTCCCATGATGTATACTTTGTGGGTAAAGCAAGAGATGCCTTCAGTATTTCAGCATAATTGCCTTGCTTATTGACATAACCTACAACACTAGAGTACCCTTGTGACAAAACAATGCAGTGTTTAGAATAAAGGAGTGTCAACATATATCTGCTACATATAGTTCATTGGTTTTAAAGGGACACTTTTCCTCATGAATCTTTTGCATGCATACAAAGAAAATAAATCAGCACAATAAAACAGTAAAATGCAGAGTGGACAGAACTACCCTTAAAAATATTATACATTACAAAGTTAGGAGTGATCAGGCAAAGAAAATGGACTGGAGGTTTAGCATCAGGAACAAACAAATAGCAATATACAGCAAAGAGGAAAAAAGTCTGAATTCTTTCATCAATGTTGAAGTACTTTAGCTATGGAACATATGAAGCAGATAACATGTACTATGATAGCCATGTCATGCAAAATATACACCAGAAAAATTCAACTGTAATTTTATAATGCAGTGGACTGGGATGGAAATCGCTTTTCAAGTTCCTCAACTATACAGCTCAAGTTGCCATTCTGCTGGCTGTGCTCAGCAACAGTTTCTGTAGTTGGCAGTTCGGATGCTGCAATTGGTTTAAGCTTGGATATGTGCTTGGGTAGAATGTGGTTTTTGTCTATTTGACTGTACATGTTAGCCACAGATTTTTCAATATCTGCTAAGTTGTGAATATTTTTGAGAATCCCTTTCAACTCCCTGTGAGGTGGTGGCTCAGGTGCTGCGGCCTGTGATGATACTGGTAGCTGTTTGGCAGGGGACTTAGTATGCTTTACAGGGGAAGGGTGCTGGGTACTTAGACTAGATGAGGAGGAGAGGGCTAGAGAAATGGTAGGAAGAGATGGAGGTTGTGGTGGCAAGGGAGGAGGAGTTGGAGGAGGAGGTGGCAGCCGGGGTGGTGGAGGAGGAGGAGTTTTGGGTGGATCTGGAATGCTTTCTGTTACTTCCACTTTGGTTTGAGCAGCCAGAAAACTCTGGTGAACTGGGCTCTTTATCCTAAAAGAAGGAGTTGGTGGTTTGTGAGTTGGTGGAGGAGAAAGTTCTTCAGGACAGTCATGATGAGTGATGATTACTGAAGGAACTGCAAGTGATTGAAATTCAACTACTTCAGTAGAAGGTGTCAAAAAGGAGAAAGGAGGAGAGCGATGGCATGGAGAAGCAAGCAGACATTCAGGAGACAACTCTCCTCCTTCGTAGCAGTTGCTGTGAGTTGGTGAATGTGAACATTTCATATCATAGGATTTCACTTGTTTCATTTCCTGCAAAGCCTGTTGCTCAAACTGTCTTGCCTTCTCTTTTACAGTTAACTTAGTGCCAATAATTTTTTTAAATATTGGACTGCTAATATCAACTCTGCTGTGCTGATTGTCAGTTCTTTCCTTCTCTGCTTTGAGTCTTTCCTGTTGCCACTGAACTGGATCCATGATAATTGGCCTACTTAGAGCATCAGACACATGTCTCCTAGTAATACGAATTGGTAATGTCCATGCATGGTGAATGCCTCCCAAAGGGCACCCCAAAAGGGCATCTTTCAAGGCTAATCTTCTAGGTGAAAGACTGTCTAAAACATCTTTCCTCTTCCATAGCAATGAAGAGCTGGGTGAACCTTGAACAACACCTTCTATATACAAAGGGTTCTGAGTTGTTAGTGGGTTCTCATCAGATAAAAATGTAATGTTACTTGCAGATTTGGGGAGATTATTGTTCAACGATCCATTGATATTAGACTGCTTGTGAGCCTCAATAGCACGTGAAGCAAAGTTGCTTATTACTCTTTGACGGTCTCCTTCTTCTAAGACTGACTTTTTTCCCCTGCTTTGTTGGAAATGGTAGAGAAGAAAAAGACTTGAAAGAAAAGAAGATAATCTCATGTAAGGAAATATGCATGTACATAAATTTTCATGAGAAAAAAATGAATTTATGATGTAAATGAATGCCATAGCATTACTTCTAACATATTGTTATTCAAAATAAATATTACAAAAGTCTACTGAGGCAAGACATTTACTTTTACATCTTCTCCAGAGGAAAAGGATATGAAGAAAAGAGAAAGAAAGCAAGCTTTGACCTACATAAATGAGTTCTAACCTTAACCACATCACCTTTCTACCTTTCTTGGAAACAATGACACTTTCCTTTTCAATTATTATTTCCCCTGATACAGTGATCTAAACAAACACTTGACACATTTTTCCACATAGTTTGTTAGTAACAGTTATACTACACATTTATTCAACCTAACATGGGGAAATATAATGTTGCTTGGACTACCTCTAATATTCCAAACTCTTAAAAAAATTGTCAAACTGTTTCAAGTATCCTTCACCTGCCTCTTCCAAATTACAGCTGCCTGGAACTTACAAAAATTTTCCTGGGCTAGTGAGAAGTTTATGTCAACTTTGGATTTGGTTAGAAATGGAGCTTAATCCCTGTAAAGGGGTGATTCCCCATTTTCCACTGATAAGACCCAGCACTGTCTTTTAGACCTGGAAATTATGACATATTGAATTTTAAAATTGTAACTTTAGTAGAGCTTTTATGTTTCCCTGTATGTCTGGTATAGATGAACCAATTGAAACTAATGGATGGACCTTTACAGGTGAAGTCATACAAAAATAGTCCTAATTAAAAAAATATGTTTCTAAAATAGTTTTTCTATAAAACAAATGACATGTTCAGAATATACATGTGTAATGAGATATGATAGCTAAATTATTCTAAATCCTACCACTTTATAGTTCTATATGTATATCAATTGCAGCTATAGTACAGTTAGAGTAGTAATGACAACTACATGATAAACTAAAGTTGCCTATGAGTTCCTTTCTATTCCCCGTTTTCAGTAACTTATAAATGTCTAATATTTTCAGCTTTCCAGTTGAAATTTTCCAAGCTTGGTCGCTACCCAAAGTTGATTTTTTTTTAACTTTAAGAAAAACTGGGTCAGGTGTTTTTAATCAAAAAGAATAGTTTAAAAAAAAACCTTCTAGCATGAGATTGTAGAGTCTGCACAGAAAATTAGTGCACAACTTGCCAGTGTGCTGTAGCTTCAAACCCCAGCTTGAAGCACACTAAGTATTTGTCTAGACAAGCCCCAGTATTCCAAATGGCAGGACACGGTTCTAAGAGTGCTTAGTTAAATAGTTCTATATTCTGGAATGTATTTCTCCCCCTGCTCCCTCCCCCCCAAACTCAAGAAATTTCATGAAAATTAAGCTAAGGGAAATTTACTGTGGCATGGTTAAACATTCTAAGGTGAGAAATCACTCAAGAACAGAGGAAAAGACATTTAAACAGTACTGACTGAGAGTAAAATAAGAAGCCACACAAATAAAGAAGATCTTTAAATATGTGGGCATAAAAGCTCAAAATATATATACATTTAGGAAATAAGGGAAGGTTATAATACAATTACTTTGTTTCTTGATTTGTCTGTCAGCTGATACACATGGGAAATCTATACTCTCTAAATCTATCTGTATACATGCAGGAATGGCAGATAGGAATAATTTCATGGGGTATAAGGACTATTCCCATCACACACACTGGGGGGGCACACTTTTCCAAAAGGACCTGGGGCATTAAATGGGGCTGACAAATAGTGGGGAGTATGTGGCACCCCTAAAAAGGGCTACAGCAGAGAGGATACTCTCCCCAGTGCACGGAAGAACACTGGTAAACAGAATGCATCTCAGAAACTACTGCTTAGACACAATAAGTCTACATTCCCAATAGTGTCAGTACTTAATGACAGGTTTCAGAGTAGCAGCCGTGATAGTCTGTATTCGCAAAAAGAAAAGGAGTACTTGTGGCACCTTAGAGACTAACAAATTTATTTGAGCATAAGCTTTCGTGAGCTACAGCATTTGAAGTAGTGAGCTGTAGCTCACGAAAGCTTATGCTCAAATAAATTTGTTAGTCTCTAAGGTGCCCCAAGTACTCCTTTTCTTTTTGCGAGTACTTAATGAGTATTTGATCATGGGGATTTGATATGTTATTTTACATCATTAACTTATTTTTAAACAATATGTCTTGACACATAGTGGACAAGCTTCCTCAGCCATCTTAGTGATCACATGGATTTTCAAATGTAGAGCCTGAAAAAATCAATGATTCCTGAAGTTAAATGAAGATCCACTTTGCTTCCAAATACAAAGTACATACAAACTGATATATGTATGAGAATGGATTATTTGAAAAGCTGCTTCATTGCTAGACTATTTTTATCTGAAAACACTAAAAAGAGTGATTTTATGATGAAACCTTAATATTTGTAAAACATTCTTTTGTCTCTTTGTTCCAACAAGGAACTGCATCAGATTGGTTTGAAGTCATATTTCTGCAAACTAGAGCAGTGATGGCTGCCTAAAAAGAAATTATAGATAAAGGATGAAAAGGTTCTGACTGAATGCAAGCTTGAGAAACCTGCTTACCTATCAATCTGTTTTAGGTATCTGGAGAGCACCAATCATCAAAGAGTGTAGGAGCTGAGACTAGAGGTCCTTAGAAAAAATACTATTCAAGTTCAGTAATTACAGTTCTGTATTTAATTGCTACTTGGTACAAAAGGGTTAAGGAAAGAGAAAGGAGATACACAAATCTTTCCACTTTAAAGTAAATGTCTTACATGTAGTACACCATTGTAAAATAAAGGCTGATTCTCAATGGCAATTAATTTTACAGTTTTAACATAAACTAACCATAGAAGAATCAACTACTGTTTCTATTGACTACAAACATTATTCATGATAAGGTACGTTTACTTACTGATGCCTATGTATCCAGAGATGGAGAAAGAATGGAAATCATGAGACATAAGACGGATTTAAAACAAAGAAAAGTTTTTAGTTCCACTTAACTTTCCAAAAAAACCCAAAAACAAATTAAGAAAATAAGACATAAGGCAGCACTACAGAGAGAAAATGTTTGACAAAGGACAATTATGGAAAGGCATGAAAAATAAAGACAAGTTTTTCGATTTTCTTAAATTTCCATTATTTGGTATTTAAGAAAATTGTTGGAGATACGAGAAATAGTTGATAAGAAAAAATAAAGTGATGCATGAGATTATAATATACTATAGCAATTTAAATGTAGTATTGCAATTCACCTGCAAGTTGTAAATGAGTTTACAATATTCTACTATAATTTTTTTCCCTGAAGATTGATTTTTTGAGGTAGATTGTTGCCTTTGGACCAAATATTGGATTCAGTTAAACTTCACTTATTTTTGATAAACTTTTATTTAAATGTTATTGAAAAACATTCTCTCTTTAAAATTATTAAATACATTGTTACATTATTTTTCCATATCTCTATCTTCTGCTAGAGATTCCTTGATCAATATCTCAATGTTGTGGAAATATTTATTTGTCATTTTTACAATGGGTTATTTATATATATATATTCCATAGATGGTGTCCCTTTTACAGGGAAAAATCTGTATTTGCTAAATTTATACTTTTAGTTGAAGTGTTGTGACAAATCTGAGTAAGTGTGTCTCTAAATCAGAGATGCAAGTATTCAGATTTGCATCTGCAACTCATTTTACCAATGCAAAACTTTGTAGGTGCAAATTTTGTTCACAAACACAAAGCTTGGTTATAGCCTGGCTGAAAGCACATCAATTAGATTCGAGAATTCAGACTCATAAAGCTTCCAATGCCCATTTGTTCAATCCAACTTCTAGTAAAATGAATTGCAGTCATCCTTTTACTTTCACAGGAATTGGGTTAGACTTTAAGGAACCAGGGTCTTGATCCAGCAAAGTACGTCAGCATGGGTATAATTATAAAGATGTGAGTAGTCCCACCTAGATCAAGACCTAGAATTCACATACAATAACCTTTTAAACTCTATGTGTGTTGTATTTCTGTGAAACATACTTCTTTCTTCCAGCTACCCAAACAGTAACAATTCACAGGCATAAAATGCCAAGAGGGAAAAAACTCAGTGGTTAATTTTGGAAGAGAAGCTATTCCTGCTTCAATGAGTAATGTAAAGGTTCTCCATTAACAAAGAGAAATTCAACCCAAAACACTTGGAAGTCAGACACTGCCTTTAAATAATCAAAATTTAAAACATACAATAGCAATGATACTCTTCACCCTGCAACAGTAACATTTTTATAAACTCAAATATATGTATGAACTCTCTGATCAAGGGGGAAAAAGTGACTTCAAAATAGAACAAAAATCAGCCAACACTAGATAGCGCCAGCGCCAGCACCCCCGCTCCCAAATACTTTATGAAGTCTATTCTTTTGAGTGTTTTCATCTTAATGTTATTCTTTTAAAATAATACAAAAGTAATAAATATTTTCTGACATTAGCGTATAAGCAAAAATATTGTATGTGTAAATATTTCCCTGTACTGTGCTATTATGATCTGTTCATACTGTGTTGATTTCTGCTTGAAGTCCCTTGACTACAATTAAGTTACATCAGTGCATGAGTACAGTTCACCCTTTCTTAGTAATTTATTATCTTAACAGAACAATGACTTTGGTCATACCATCCTGTTAGAAAAGAAGACCCAAGACACATTCCAGCTACAAATATGTTACCAACATATAATGGCAAAAAGATCCTTTCTTTTAACTACTATTTTTTACAATCTATTTTATTGCCCCATTGTGTTTAATTTCCACATTTAAATTACTTCAGATTTACAAAGAAAAAACTTTAGCCAATGGAATATTTCATACTGAGAAGTCTATCAAATGGGATTTCTGACTGAGTTTTAAAAGTATATTCAGCAGGCAGCTTGGAAGAAAAATAACATTTTGGGCCAAGTTCTCAGGTGTGCCAGAGCTGCATTCAGTACCTCTGAGAAGTAAAGGCTTTCTGCCACCTTTCAAGCCCCCTAACCTTGATGCAAACTAGGGCAGCCTCAAGACTATTTTAACTTGCTATAGCAGCTATGGGTTATTGTGCTGGCCCAAAAACACTGAAGTGCAGCGTGCTCTAGCAATGCCTAATGAGCAGCTTTACACTTTATACTACTTCCTCTGGAGATCCCCCACACAAGGAGAGGTCCCAGCTGACTACTCTGTACCTTTTGTGCCACTGTAGCACAGCTGAGTCTCCAGCCCTCTTATTTATTTTCTTGATTTTTAAGAAGCTCAAGTCATTTGTGGAATATACCCTCATCAAGAAAAATCTATTCAATTATGTTGTAATAAAAGACATTTCAGAAATGTGATTTATGCCTTGGTTCACTAACAATTTTAGTGATGAATCACAATGAATACTTACATGGTGCTGTCACCGAGTTCTTCATAGAGATTATTGGCAGCGCTACTTGATGGTTTGCCGGCTGGTAAGGCCATCTGGATTCTTGCTGTCTTTGCACATTCAGCTTGCCGCCTTTGGTAAGTTGTGCAGAGAGGGAAAAAATGTGTGTTAGAAATATTCTATAGTTTACATGGGCTGACATGTAGTCAGATGGTAGTTCCTCAAACATTACTTATTTTGTATTCAAAGAAAGGTAATCATGTGAGCAATTTGTTTCAGCTTTGTATCACTCTATCGCTTGCTCTTTCATTATGGATTTCCAGAGCTCCAAAATGTATCTAAATACTACCATCCACTTTATATAATTGCCAAACCACCTGATCATCATGAAATAATAAGACATTCATTAGCAATACATTTAATTGAGTAAGAGATCAAATAAGCTCTCACAATACTGGTTTTCATCAGGTGGTATGTGGTGAACTGGCTGCTTTCGCAAAGTCCTTCATTTATTGACATTTATTAATGTCACATTTAAATTTAAATATTTGTAAAGTATCCCTCAAAGTTTAATTTGTATGACTTGTGATACCTTTATCAGCATAAGAGCTGGTCCACAATTTCCCATTTGAATGATTTTTCCAAATGCCCTTTTTGTAAAATCAAAATTTTCTGCATGAAAATTTCAGTTTTGTTGAAAAATTTTGATTGTCCATCAGGAAAATTTAAATGATGGTCATATGGAACACTCTTGTTAATTTCACCTTCTGTCTGCAGGCAGAAGGTGAAAGTAACATTAGACCCTGGCTCTGGCAAGGAGGCAAGGAGGCTGAGCTCCAGGGAGGCAGAGAACCAAGGCAGAAAATTAAATTGACAAGAGTCTTTTAGGTGGGCAACTGACAAGCCTGAAAATTCCATTTTGGATGTCCTGAAACCAAATTTTTCAGGAAATCTCTTTCTGCAAAAATATTTTCATTTTTTAGGAAAAAAAACATGAAATTTTTCACAGGAAGGAAGGGACTTCCTTTTTTTGGCCAGCTCTAGTCAACATGTAGACCAAAAATTCAAGCCCTCTAGTTCATTGGTAAGGGTCAGAAAGAGCAAATAATTACCATGTAACAGGTAACAGGATTGAGAGAAATTTAATTCAGAATAGAGTACAACAGACTCTACCTTGATTTTCAAAACAAATCATGATTATTATTCTTCACATTTAGATTATGGTAGTGCCTGGAGCTAAGATGTCATTTACTGGAGATCTAAAATCAATTAAAAATAGGGAAGTAAAACTGGTTCATTAGAAAATTTTATTCTTTCATATCTATATGTATATATCTATATCTATATATATATTCAGCATTGTTACATTTAAAAATTCCTTTCATATTTGGCTGAAAAGATTTGGATGGTAACTAGAGTTACCAGGCTCTTATCCCCCAAATTAACAATACGGAAGTCTGAAATTCTCAGACCCTGAACTGCTCTGGCAGTACCCCAATAATTATTTCTTCTGAACAGCTACCTTCATTTTCTCTGTAGAATGCTAGTTTAAAATAATGATATTCATAAACAGGTATTTCTGGGATATCCACTATTCATAGTATAAAACCATTACTGATATTGGGCTAAATTAGCCCTGATGTAATTGTATTTAATTGAATTGAGTTACTCCAGGGATGAATTTGGCTTACTGACTTCATGTTTCAACGAACATTTATCTCCTGGGTCAATAAATCACGATGTTCACTTCAACAGAAGTCAATATCTGCTAACGACATCTCATAAACATTAAAAGGCCACACACAGCCACGGAACCCATGGATTCTGTACTATAATTCTATTTTAAGGCAATACCACTTCAAAATCTTGGTAAAGAACCATCACCTAATGATTACAAAATTACACAACGAGACAGAAATGTAAACAGCACAAAGGACAGGATCCTCCTGCTCTATACTGTGCTCTATATAAGGGTAACACCGACAGACCCCAGTTGTTGGTGGGCAGAATTGAACCTAGGACCTCTGGAGCTAAATGCATGAGCCTTTACTGTATGAACTAAAAGCCATAAGGCCCTCAGCCAAGGCTCTAGAGCAGACTCATTAATCTCTCTCTAAGTGGTCTCGATGCCACTAGATAGGATAGAACACCACACCCAGGAAGTGTGTGGGTTACATAAGCAAAGCCTTCACATTTTATTGTGTTTTCTTCCGCATATCTGTCCACATTTCCAAATTCAAATTAAAGTAATAAAATAAATAATGTAAAAAGTAAGTGGTTCAATTAACATACAAAAAAAAAATCAAGCTTATTGGAGTATACACATATATAGACAGATATGTGGGGGGTGTTTTCAGTTTAATATAAACTATTTTTAATATCAAGCTATTATTTATTTAGTATGTATGTGTCATATACAAGGTATTTTAGCGCTTAACCCTATTACTTGGATTCCCTAGCTTGGCAAAGCCTGTGAAAAAGTTAAGAGAACATTTAATTCCAAGTTTTTTGAAGCATCCCATCAATGGGGAGTATGGCAGCTGTGAGCTGGAAAGAGTAAGTCCCTCTGGTATCATACTTTTCAGGATCAAAAGGAAAAGGACCCCTTATATGAACAGAGGCAGGCACCATCTTACTGGCTTCCCCTTCCTGGAAATTTGACTCCTGGAGTAGAAGGGACAGCTGGTGTAAACATACTGTAACTTCTTAGGAGTACTCATGGAATTGATTCTCACCAGAATTAACCTTCACTAGAGTCATGAGTGAAATAGGGGATGTCGTCATGCCTCCATGTCCTACACAGCCCCAACAGAAAATTCTTCACAGAGAAAAAGAGAGATTGTTGTTGTGGAAGCATTATTTCACCTTCAGCATAGGCCTCAGACCCCCTCCATGTGCTTTAGTGAAGCAGACACTCAGAGCATACCACTGATTTACCAAACCTGCTATCTTGTCTATGACACTGGCGAACACCTGATCTTTTATAAGATTATCTTTAAACCTATGCATAAAATGTACCTAGTTAATTAAATAATGCTGTTCAATGGGGAAAATCCTTTCTTCTCTCTGCAGGCAAACAGCATGAAATTTGATTGCCTTATCTTAGCACATAACTGAATGTTTTATTAAATGGTCATAAAATTGACAAGTTTCTTTTTAAATCCAGCCATAAAAAGATCTCACATAGCAATGCAGTCTACAGTTTGACTATATGAAGTATTTCCTTTCACTGGCAATACATTTACTTCCCTTAAATTTCAATGGCCTTTGTTCTTGTACAATGATAAAAAGCAGATATTGATCAGCAAACATTATTCTTAAACAAGGTGTAAGAAGCAAATCTAAATGTAAATACTTACTCTTTAAATCTGTTGTCATGCGAGAGAGAGAGAGAGAGAGAGAGAGAGGGGAAAAAAAGGCATGTTAGAAGTGTTCCATTTACAACAACAATTATCTGAAACAGTGAACCTTATATTAATAATAAACTAAGAGTGACAATAACTTTACCTATTAAATTGCAAAATTAATGACATATTTAAGAACCATTATGTTTAAGTAACTGAAAATCATTTAGTTCCTTTTGTGACTGTTATAAAACTATCATCCATAAACACGAATTACAGGGGGACAAATCAGTTATGGGCTACACAGAATCTGAAAAAAACATTGATTAAAGATGTGGATATCGAAGTATGAATTAGATTTTTAAAAGTGGAATATTAAAGATGATGTAAGTTTTATAATTGCCTCCTCATTTTTACATGGCAAATATTAAAGAAACAGTCTTTCATAGTAAAGCACAATTACATTTTGGCTTCTATGTGGAATATGCCACCCTTGCTGTGATTAATTCATACTATATTTTTCATAATTGGCTTTTTGGTTTGTCCTAGATAGTGAATTTCAAAGCATCAGTTAAAAGAAAATAATAATGATAATTTATTACATTATTTACTAGCAATACATGCAGTCAATGAGCTGTGCTTTAAAAGTGATAATTTCACATTAAAACTCATTTAGTTTAACCTTTATTTTTTAAAAAATGTAATAAGTAAATTTAATTCTTTGGATGTTAGCTGACCATTGAGCTGGAAAGTATTGAAAAGCTACCTACTACACATAAAAGAGTTCTAATATCAAGCAAGTCTTAATATTTCCATTATATGTGCACTGACTGTGACAGTTACATTTATTCATCTATAATCTTTGCACTAAGTGGCAAAATTGAGCAGCTAGTTTGCCAGAATTGTTGATCGGGAGATTATATTAAAGCAGCTTTGGAAAAGGGGAGCTAAAGAGTAAGACAACAATAAACTTGTTTTCTAAACAATTCAATAGAGTATAAGGTTTATATTAAGATGGAAATCATCTATATTGTCTTCAGTCTAAATGAATTTCATTGATTTATTTTTCATAATACTAATAATTTATTTGTGGTGGTTCAATATAAAGTCCAACTGTACATGATACCTGTAGACAACAAAATTGTGATTTTAGATAGATGGCAGCTAAATAGATTACTTAAAACAGCCTGATGTATTTGGGACCTGATTCTGTTCCTATAGATGTAAAGGGGAATTTTGCAATTTGCTTTTCCTTCCTGGAAAGAAATCACATAAAAGTCACATTGCAAACTAATGAGAGTTTGAATCTTTGTTCAATAAAAATTTACTGCATGAAAATTTTAAACACAGTATGACTCAAGAAACATGATCCAACATAGGGATATATTTTCTGGAAGCATATTCTGAGGTGCAGGGCTCTCAATGGTATATTTTGCCTGGAAAGGGAATGGTTAAACACTGCTTGGGGAGAGGACTGTGGATAGGAAACCTGGAAGATGTGTTTATTCAGCACATACTCCCCATTCAATCCTGAAAGAAGGGCTCCAGTCTGGATTGCCTGAGGTATTTTAGGGTTATCCTCCCCAGGTAGAGCCCCGAGCTAGTGCAGGAGCTGATTAAACCTATGGTGTTTCAGACTCCTTTTGGAGGATTTATTCTGGTAACATTCAGATATAAATGTTACGCAAACAAATATCAGCCATTTAAAAATAGCTATAAAACACAGTTACTCTTCTTATGTGACTATTAAGCATGCCTTCAGGCATACTAGTGTTCTTTCATGCAGTGATGTCTCCTTAAAAGATTAAGTAAATTTGATTTATAACACAAACCACCAGAATGTTGATCATTCCTATCTCTAGGAAATATTCTAACTCAGCTATTAAAAATGCCAAATTACAAGGACTACAAGTTTAAAGAGAATTGTTACTCAACTTACACTTGTAAAACATAAGATTGCTTTTGATTTTATCATCTGGAGCCCAAAGTGGTATCCACATACAATATATAATGGATACAGACAGAGATACAGCCAAATTTAGCCCTATCATAAGTACAACTCAATGTATGTCACTGTCGTTGCAGTTGCTTTTGACAGGGCATTGACAAACAGTACTGTGTTCTATTCCAGTTACCATGTAGGAAGGAACAGCACAACTGGTAAGCCTAAAATCTCACCTGGTAAATTACACTATATTGTAGACCTGCAATAATATTCATATTCCAGTGATCTATTTTAATACACGTGCATTGGTTTCTTTATATTCTTTCACCCAGTGATACACTGCCCCAAGTTGCAGTCTCCAAAGGCACTGGTATTTAATCGCCCCAATATAACAGACAGAGATCTGGTAGCGGGGCATCCTCTGTAAGAACTTCAGAGCTCTGGAAAGCCTTCTCACACTTGGTTCTAAGTAGCTGAGATTTGCTGCGTAATAGGGCATGCTGCGGGGCCCATTTGTTTTACCTGGCCTTTGAAGAGAGGGAGAAGGATTGAGGTATAGGCTGATGTATGTGGGTGTTAATATTTGATTATCAACTACTGTCTGGTAGAAGGTGTGAGCTGACTGAATTGCATTTTGTTTTTGTAATTTTAAATAATTGGAAGGATGGTCAGAGATTGTATATGGACACTTTTAATTTTTTTTATTGAAAGGAAAAAGGAAATGTTATATCTGGGTCTCAATTTCCAACTGAGTAGATGTATTAATGAGAGAATCTCAAACTGTTGGGTCAGATGAAGACCCAAATGTTGAGATATTTATCCATTTGTTAGCCAAACTATTTAAAATTCTTGCATTTATTAAATGTAACAAGAAATCTAAAGCAAATAGGTTCTCATGAGATTTCTGCCTATTCAAAAAGAGCTAGAATACAACAAGAGCAACCTTTCTACAGTATGTTTTGATGCTTGAACTTCAGTCCCAGCTGGAACCAAGTAGTTCATAGGTCTGAAAAAATCAAAAATAATAATTGCCTCATAGTTTAGAGCCACAATAAAATTTTGGGTCATCTCATTTTCCCTGCAATATAAAAGTTGAATCTCGATTCATATACTGAGCTATCAACAGTTTGGGCATATATGGACCCAGAGTTCTGACTGAAGCATGATAAAGAGAAATCTAGATATGAAATTCAGACTGCAATCCATGTTCACATGTTAAATATTTGGATTCGGGATTTTGGTTTCACTTCATCTATAATCTGAAATAATTACTCAATCATTTATATATAATAAATAGAAAAATACATATATAAATAAAGACATGATGAGGAGAAGGACATTAAAAATAACCAGACTGTAGATTGGTGATGTGGGATAGCTTTCAAAGCAGACCAGTGTTCAGGGCTACCAACTGTAGTTCCCCTTGTAGTAAGTGTATAAATTATAAGAAAGAATTTTCAATGACAAAGAAATTTGGAGTACTTACTGTCTGTAGCTGACCATAACTATTAAAATAGCAGGCATGCAGCAAAGGATGATTATGACAGCCAAAGCAAGCAATGCCCCTTCTGTGTAGCCTACAGCTTGTGCCTGCTTCTTAACATTGGCCACAACATCTGGGGTGCGGATTTCCAGAATACGTCCTCCTTGCCCAAGGTATGGCTGAAATTCTTTATTGATATCCAGCAGTTTTCCATCCAAGAACCTTCAATATTACAAAACAAAACTATTACAGCAGACCTAGTTAATTCTGTTCCGACTACTAGTCCACTGAGTTAATAACTATATGTTCTATATATACTGCTATAGTATATACCTCGTCTTTATGTACTTATGAATCTTACTATTCTTTCAGAATCCCTTTTTCAGTATTATCGTTGATGTATTTAATATTAATCTCCCCTAGAGACTGATACCTTGATGTGTTGGGGTCACCTGTTTGTCTCCATAACCCCAAGAGCTACTTCAATGGGAGTTAGGGTTAAACAAACATGACAGATTGAAGGACAGAGACCAGGCCAAAAAAATAATAATAATGCCCTGGTTGGGCATGAAGTTGACTTAATCCCATACAATATTTTGTTATGTAAACAGTAGAACAAATAAAATGCCAAATACAGATCCTTGGATCAATAGATAGCCCTCAAATAGACAGCATGATGGATATCAGGCAAAAACTATGAAAGGAGTCTGCTATAGACCACCGGACCAGGGGGATGAGGTGGATGAGGCTTTCTTCCGGCAACTCACGGAAGCTACTAGATCGCATGCCCTGATTCTCATGGGTGACTTTAATTTTCCTGATATCTGCTGGGAGAGCAATACAGCGGTGCATAGACAATCCAGGAAGTTTTTGGAAAGCGTAGGGGACAATTTCCTGGTGCAAGTGCTAGGGGAGCCAACTAGGGGGAGCGCTTTTCTTGACCTGCTGCTCACAAACCGGGTAGAATTAGTGGGGGAAGCAAAAGTGGATGGGAATCTGGGAGGCAGTGACCATGAGTTGGTTGAGTTCAGGATCCTGACGCAGGGAAGAAAGGTAAGCAGCAGGATACGGACCCTGGACTTCAGGAAAGCAGACTTTGACTCCCTCAGGGAACAGATGGCCAGGATCCCCTGGGGGACTAACATGAAAGGGAAGGGAGTCCAGGAGTGCTGGCTGTATTTCAAGGAATCCCTGTTGAGGTTACAGGGACAAACCATCCCGATGAGTCGAAAGAATAGTAAATATGGCAGGCGACCAGCTTGGCTTAATGGTGAAATCCTAGCGGATCTTAAACATAAAAAAGAAGCTTACAAGAAGTGGAAGGTTGGACATATGACCAGGGAAGAGTATAAAAATATTGCTCGGGCATGTAGGAAAGATATCAGGAGGGCCAAATCGCACCTGGAGCTGCAGCTAGCAAGAGATGTCAAGAGTAACAAGAAGGGTTTCTTCAGGTATGTTGGCAACAAGAAGAAAGCCAAGGAAAGTGTGGGCCCCTTACTGAATGAGGGAGGCAAGCTAGTGACAGAGGATGTGGAAAAAGCTAATGTACTCAATGCTTTTTTTGCTTCTGTTTTCACTAACAAGGTCAGCTCCCAGACTGCTGTGCTGGGCAACACAAAATGGGGAAGAGATGGCCAGCCCTCTGTAGAGATAGAGGTGGTTAGGGACTATTTAGAAAAGCTGGACGTGCACAAGTCCATGGGGCCGGACGAATTGCATCCGAGAGTGCTGAAGGAATTGGCGGCTGTGATTGCAGAGCCCTTGGCCATTATCTTTGAAAACTCGTGGCGAACGGGGGAAGTCCCGGATGACTGGAAAAAGGCTAATGTAGTGCCCATCTTTAAAAAAGGGAAGAAGGAGGATCCTGGGAACTACAGGCCGGTCAGCCTCACCTCAGTCCCTGGAAAAATCATGGAGCAGGTCCTCAAAGAATCAATCCTGAAGCACTTAGAGGAGAGGAAAGTGATCAGGAACAGTCAGCATGGATTCACCAAGGGAAGGTCATGCCTGACTAATCTAATCGCCTTTTATGATGAGATTACTGGTTCTGTGGATGAAGGGAAAGCAGTGGATGTATTGTTTCTTGACTTTAGCAAAGCTTTTGACACGGTCTCCCACAGCATTCTTGTCAGCAAGTTAAGGAAGTATGGGCTGGATGAATGCACTATAAGGTGGGTAGAAAGCTGGCTAGATTGTCGGGCTCAACGGGTAGTGATCAATGGCTCCATGTCTAGTTGGCAGCCGGTGTCAAGTGGAGTGCCCCAGGGGTCGGTCCTGGGGCCCGTTTTGTTCAATATCTTCATAAATGATCTGGAGGATGGTGTGGATTGCACTCTCAGCAAATTTGCGGATGATACTAAACTGGGAGGAGTGGTAGATACGCTGGAGGGGAGGGATAGGATACAGAAGGACCTAGACAAATTGGAGGATTGGGCCGAAAGAAATCTAATGAGGTTCAATAAGGATAAGTGCAGGGTCCTGCACTTAGGATGGAAGAATCCAATGCACCGCTACAGACTAGGGACCGAATGGCTCGGCAGCAGTTCTGCGGAAAAGGACCTAGGGGTGACAGTGGACGAGAAGCTGGATATGAGTCAGCAGTGTGCCCTTGTTGCCAAGAAGGCCAATGGCATTTTGGGATGTATAAGTAGGGGCATAGCGAGCAGATCGAGGGACGTGATCCCCTCTATTCGACACTGGTGAGGCCTCATCTGGAGTACTGTGTCCAGTTTTGGGCCCCACACTACAGGAAGGATGTGGATAAATTGGAAAGAGTACAACGAAGGGCAACGAAAATGATTAGGGGTCTAGAGCACATGACTTATGAGGAGAGGCTGAGGGAGCTGGGATTGTTTAGTCTGCAGAAGAGAAGAATGAGGGGGGATTTGATAGCTGCTTTCAACTACCTGAAAGGGGGTTTCAAAGAGGATGGCTCTAGACTGTTCTCAATGGTAGCAGATGACAGAACGAGGAGTAATGGTCTCAAGTTGCAATGGGGGAGGTTTAGATTGGATATTAGGAAAAACTTTTTCACTAAGAGGGTGGTGAAACACTGGAATGCGTTACCTAGGGAGGTGGTAGAATCTCCTTCCTTAGAGGTTTTTAAGGTCAGGCTTGACAAAGCCCTGGCTGGGATGATTTAACTGGGACTTGGTCCTGCTTTGAGCAGGGGGTTGGACTAGATGACCTTCTGGGGTCCCTTCTAACCCTGATATTCTATGATTCTATGATTCTATGACACTGTTGCCCTGAAGAACTGACTGTTCCAGGCTCGTTCCAAAGTTTGGGTGGGCTTTTGGAACGTGAGGACTATGTTACAACCAGAAAGTCAGCCCAAATCATCAAAGAAATAGAAAATTATAACACAAACATTCTTTGTATTAATGAATGCAGGTGGCCAGAAGCAGATATAATCAAAATGACTGCCTAGGAAGGAGTACTGCTGAAAGGGATCTGGGGGTCATAGTGGATCACAAGCTAAATATGAGTTAACAGTGTAACACTGTTGCAAAAAAAAGCAAACATCATTCTGGGATGTATTAGCAGGAGTATTGTAAGCAAGACACAAGAGGTAATTCTTTTGCTCTATCCACGCTGATTAGGCCTCAACTGGAGTATTATGTCCAGTTCTGGGTACCACATTTCAGGTAAGATGTGGACAAATTGGAGAAAGTCCAAAAAAGAGCAACAAAAATGATTAAAGGTCTAGAAAACATGACCTATGAGGAAAGATTGAAAAAATTGGGTTTGTTTTAGTCTGGAGGAGAGAAGACTGAGAAGGGGACATGATAACAGTTTTCAAGTACATAAAAGGTTTTTATAAGGAGGAGGGAGTAAAATTGTTCTTCTTAACCTCTTAGGGTAGGACAAGAAGCAATGGGCTTAAATTGCAGCAAGGGAGGTTTAGGTTGGACATTAGGAAAAAAGTCCTAATTGTCAGAGTGGTTAAGCACTGGAATAAATTGCTTAGGGAGGTGGTGGAATCTCCTCCATCATTGGGATTTTTAAGAGCAGGTTGGACAAACGCCTGTTAGAGATGGTCTAGATAATACTTAGTCCTGCCTTGAGTGCAGGGGACTGGACTGGATGACCTCTCAAGGTCCCTTCCAGTTCTATGATTCTATGAAAATGAAAAACAACAATTAAAACTGATTTTACCCATGAAATCCAGATGGAGGAAGAGAAGGAGTTGCCTTGATCTTGAATGTTGATTCACAAAGAGCAATTTTAGACTGGTAATCAGTTAATGGCAAAATTGTACAGGCAAGTTTTCAGACACTGTCATTCAATGTTATACTCTAATGAATGAATACGACAAGGATGATCATGCTACTTGTTATAATATTCTTCAGGGCTTCATCAGCAAAGTCCCATAACATGATATTCTCATTGTTTTTGGCAATATGAATGCTATGGTGGGGACAGACAATCATGGCATAATTGCACACATGGAACTGGCTTCCATCAAAATTATGGCAAGTGTTTTCTTGAATTATGTCAGTTGAATCACTTTATTATTAGAGGTTTCAGAGTAGCAGTCATGTATGTCTTTATCCGCAAAAAGAAAAGGAGGTGCCACAAGTCCTCCTTTTCTTTTTATTATTAGAGGGACATGCTTTCCTCATAAAGAGAACCAGAAAACAACACGGACCTCACCTGACAGCATTACTAAAAATAAAATAGATCATTTTTGTACATACAAAATTCTAATCATCACTTCAAGATGTCTGCATATTCAATGGGGCATATGTAGACAGTGATCATCAACCATGTATTGCCACCATGAAAATGAAATGGAGTAAATTATGAGTAAAGAAAATTGAAAGAAAGATTAACATAATTAAGCTTGGGGATGAACAAATAAGGAATGTTTCTGAATTACAGCATTCAAACAAAGCTTTCAAATATGGCAGAAACAGTATTTAAATGATAAAGAAATGTCATGGGAAGCCATTAGCATTAGCAGAGACCATCTTGAATCTAGCAAAGGTAGAAAGGAAGAGTGGACCATTAAGGCCATGTGGGATGTTACTGCATAAAGAAAACAAGCTAAGTTAAATCTACTCAATGCCTTAAGGCCAAAGTAAGGTAAACAATGAAAAGAGGAATACAGAGATAAAGAAGTAAAAAAAAAAGATCAGCCAGAAAAAGCATATATCAATAGATAGACACTGGAAACAGAAACAGACTATGACTGTGACTGTGTAACTTAGTTTCTCTAGGGAAATGCTCTATATGCTCAGGTGGGGGATGGCTGACGCAGGAACCTGTTCAAGCTAGTTGATAGTACCTGCTCTGTCAAGAGAATTCTTAGCTGAGCAGTTGTGTCCAGATTCCTGAGTGGCATGCAAAGGGGCTGGAATGGGGGGGAATAAATGCCCACAATCTTTAAAATACTTTAACTACATTAAGTAGAGCACTATCATACATTTTAAAGTTAGTTTGGGACTCATGAAAGTTGCCAGTCTGACATCAGTGTAAACTGAGTGCTCTATTTATTCAGAGAATGTACAGTGTAAAATTGACATCATGCCACGACATATTTTCAACCCTCTTCTGGAAGAAGTACAACTACTGTAGTATAATGCATGCAGTGTAGTCGTAGCCGTGTTGGTCCCACCCAGGATGTTAGAGAGACAACATGGATGAGGTAATATCTTTTACTAGATGAAGTTCTGTTGGTGAGAGAGACAAGCTTTCAAAGAAGAGTTCTGTGTGGCTCAAAAGCCTGTCTCTTTCTGCTGAGATTTTCACCAAGAAACCAATTGAGATAACCTTGTCCATTACACATTGGCTACATCTTATTAGCTCATTTTACATATGTCATCAAAATAGCCATCAGATGACAGTACAATTTGATCACAACCAACACTGACTGACATTATAAATTCGGGACTGTTGGCTTCTGACTATTAGTAGAAAACTATAACAACACAGGTACAAAAATAGACAAAGGAGTTTGCCAGGGTAGTTTTAGACATTACTGGAAATTAGAGTTAATTATCAGGGACTACATTCTACTATCATTACTCGAAATGTACAGTAACTACAGATGTATAATGTATAGTATAAAAGTATAATTTTGGACCAAAGTTAACAAACTGGTGTATTTTGATACACTGAAAAAAAGCAAAATAAATGTTGCTGAAACAAGAAATGGCATTGTTTAGGGGCGAGGTTGTAGTTTTGTAAGCTGATCTGAGTAAGGGGCAGCATATGGCTATGCTATTCAAGGAGTGCACCAGGAAATTAATTGTGATTGAAAGTCACAATTAATTCTCCACTTACTGTACAGGAATAGGCCTGTTCAAAAATTTTCCATGTTAATTGTTTTTCTATTAAAAATTGTGGTTTTGATTAAACTACAAATTAAAATTGTCACAAAGAGTATCTGCTTTTCACAGAAAAATATTTTTTAATCAAAATGTTTTGGCCTAAGGCTCAAATGGCCATCTAATCGTGGTCAGGTTCTGAGCAAACTCCCATTGACAACAACGGGCACTGGCAGCCATTTTGATAGAGGAAAGTTGCACATGGTCTTCAGTGTAATAGAAAATTATTCCTCAGGGGTCCTGCTGAAGTTATGAACAGTAATGCAAAAAAAGTACCATTAATCAAAAATACCTTCATATGCAATCTATGCATATGAATCCCATTGAGTTTAAACTCTAAATGAAGTTTGAAGTGTCTGTGTTATTACATTATTAAGATCATTTGAGATACAGAAACAACCTGCTCCTGGGCACTAAATTTCTTAAAGGACCAATTTTTAAAATTAATTTTAACTGAAACTAGTTAACTTTTACATGTAAAATCTCAGAATATTCATTCTAAAAAAATAAAAAAGTGCTATATTTTTTGGGAGGATATGCTGTTTTCTTCATATACAACAAAGTGGTAGAATCCTTGCTTATGTGCAATGTTCAGCTAAGCATGAACTATGGAAACATGAGCAGTGCTTCCATAATACTATCTTGGTAATAGAATAATGATTAATCATACATTGATCCATTAACTCCTTCAAAAGTTCCACCAGAGGTCTTTAGAATAACATTTTCTTTAAGAAAGAATACTTTGTCCTTTTTATTACAATATTTTACTAAAATTCATAACAAAGCATTTGGCCCATTTTCAGATAATGTGTTTGTTTTTAGTAATTTAGCAAAAGTAATTTACCCTTACCTAAACAGAATCTACAATATGAATGTTGAAAATGCAAGCATACTGGAGACCAGTGCTCTAATTCTTCATTTGAACACTAGATGTCACTGGTGTATGGTAGACGTCCTCTGTGTTGATGAAGAATATGCAAGTATTCAGCTTTGCCAGTATTATACCTCTGGGAAACTTTAACACTGTCTCAGTTAAGATTCTGTTAACATTTTCTTTACAAATCCTTATTTTAAGAAGTTCATAACTCAACCATACACATTCACTACATGGCATACTGCAAAAGGGCTCAGATGGGTGAATTTTTTAAATGCAGGATATTTGTAAGGTGAATAGATATGTGATAGGATTGGGCCAGATGGCTACAGGAGAGTGATTTTTTTCTCCCACAGTTTTAGATTTTATTTTTTATGTACAGAAATATGTAAGTCCAGTACATGATAGAAGGCAGATATATTAGCCCCAGGTTAAGTAGGTCCCTGTTCCCTGGGTAAGGTAACAGGGAAGGTTCCAGAACAATCAGGAACTTTCTGGAAACAATTAAGGCAGACAGGCTGATTAGAATACCTGCCGCTAATCAAGAAGCTGCTAGAATCAATTAAGGCAGGCTAAACAGGGCACCTGGCTTTAAAAAGGAGCTCACTTCAGTTTGTGGTGCGCGTGCGAGGAGCTGGGAGCAAGAGGCGCAAGAAGCTGAGAGTGAAAAGGCATATTACTGGAAGACTGAGAAGTACAAGTATTATCAGACACCAGGAGGAAGGTCCTGTAGTGAGAATAAAGAAGGTGTTGGGAGGAGGCCATGGGGAAGTAGCCCAGGGAGTTGTAGCTGTCACACAACTGTTACAGGAGCTACTGTATAAAGCTAAAAGAAAAGGAGTACTTGTGGCACCTTAGAGACTAACAAATTTATTAGAGCATAAGCTTTCGTGAGCTACAGCTCACTTCATCGGATACATCGGATGAAGTGAGCTGTAGCTCACGAAAGCTTATGCTCTAATAAATTTGTTAGTCTCTAAGGTGCCACAAGTACTCCTTTTCTTTTTGCGAATACAGACTAACACGGCTGCTACTCTGAAACCTGTATAAAGCTACAATCCACAGAGCCCTGGGCTGGAACCCAGAGTAGAGGGTGGGCCCAAGTTCCCCCCCATCCGTCCATCCCCCCTACTCCCTACTTAATACCAGAAGAGTTGAACTGGACTGTGGGTTCCACCAGAAGGGAAGGTCTTTGGCCTGTTCCCCGATCCACTAGGTGGATCAACAGAGACTGCAGGGACTTCCCCATGCTGGCCAGTGAACAGCAGATTTGACCCACAAAAGTGGCCAAACTGAGGGCTGCTGTGAACCTCTGAGGTGAGAAAATCCACCAATAAGCGCAGGACCCACCAAGGCAGAGGAAGAACTTTGTCACAGATATAAGAGAATTTTCGATAGATTACAATCCTTTTAGTGCACTAATAAATAAAAAAAACCCTGTAATTAAAATATGCTGGTATTTTCAGTCCAAATAGTTTAAATGGTTTCATTGTTTTTTAGTCATTTGTGGAGGAAATAATTTGATTCAGTTGCTGCTATACTTTAGAATAACCTCAAATAGATTTTCTATACTTACTGTGCATTCACAAGACAGCACACAGGCCAAGACAGATCATATATTTAACCCATATTGATCACAAGAGTTCTGAAGAAGATCGTGCAGTCCTCATTACGCATAAGCATTATAATGATTAGCATATGTAAAAATCACCCATTGGTCTGAGAAATTCTTACTGTGCCCAACTGGCAATGAGCAGCATTGGTTAAAGTTTAAATTTTACACAAATTTCAGATTTTACTGGCTTTTGTTTATGCAAGTCTGATCTTATATGTTATTTGAACAGATTTTGAGTGTGAACGATTAAATGCAACCTGAAAAATTACTACGGTGATACCACATCTGCTCTAGCCAATACCTGAGATGCTGAACTGCATTGACCCTCCCAGTCTAACTTTGAGACTAGCTGGAGACTGGAGCAGTAGTGTAAGTTAGACAGCCTTGACGCTGCCCTAACTTGTGTCCAGCTCCTAATAGCCCTTAGATCCATTTTGGCAGCAAGAGATGACAGGATACCTCAGCCACTTCCCTCTTGTACAAGCCATGCTCTTTGTGGCAGGGGGATAGTATAGGAATTGCTATTGTGGCTCTAAGTCACCTGAAAATTCATCACATATGGGGAATCTTTAGGGTACCAGATCTGCTGACACATATGCCAGGGTCATATCCCAATATTCATTAATAGACCCAATTAAAGATTCTTTTCTGAAATTGACAGGTAAAAGCGGGAGCCTTCTATTAACGCTCAAAATGTAGATTAAAGCCAGTGATCCAATTATGGATCATATACAGAATTACACTATACGTATTGTAAGTTAATGTTTAGTAAAGGATCACTGAAGGACATATGAAAGCATTTTCCCATACTCAAATAATAATTTTGTATGAATGCTAAAACTACAAATGAGCAAACTCATGGGCTAAATAGGAACTGTTCTGAATGTTCTCCCTGCCTCCTATATTAAAATATGAACCTCTTCCAAGATTTGGGAAATACTGGATTAGGCAGACTCCAGTACCATCCCATAACTTCTACCATTGGCCACCTTCATCTCTGTATTTAAATAGTGACTTGACGTGTTTCTCTATTTCTGAGTATTACCCCCTGGCACCTGCTGTTTATTACACAGGGTTCCCTGCCACCATGAATCCTTCTTCTGGTAGGATCCTGAACTCCCTGTGAAGATCATTCTTAGTTGGAGGTCATGGGGTGGTTATTAAACCTGGCAATCTCTTTCCAATGGGAGAAGGACTACTAATATTGCCTCTGAAGACATCCCACTGCATGGTGGGGAAGAATCACTGAACCTCCCTGTTAAAAGCCCAAATACAGGTAGGAAGGTTGCGGTTTTAGGGAGGGAGTTTCTCTTTAGATTTGAATAAGCATCAGAGCTTATCTGAACCAAAGCTTTTGAGATTCACCTATCACTAATTAAAACATGGTAATGCTTCCGATTTCAAGTAATGAAACTCTCACTTCATTTCTCTCCTTTACTTTACTAAGATGATGCTCATTCACCTCTACCCCAAGGGCAGGAAAGCATTCTCCAGGATTTTGCTGATTTAAATTTTTAAAAGCTTTAAAAGGAAAAAAAATACACTGACTATGGAGGCACATGAAGCATTTTAACTAGGTTCCTTCCACAGCTAGTATTATCCTGTAGCAGTACAAACTGGAAAAGCTAATGCTTTTTACATGCCTGAAAATTTGCATTTTAACCTCTCAGATATACAGTACTGTATATCCAAGTCTGGACTACAAAATACATTTCTGTACTTTCAATGGACCCTGACATAAATATGGCCAAATTTTCTGCCCACACAAGGGCATTGTGTCAGCAAAAATCCACACGGTGTGCACAAAACCGTAATTGCCCACATGCACATGCATTGGCTCACTTTGTATGTAGGTAGATTAAGGCAGGATCTTGCATTACCACATTTGGAATCCAAGTCTGGGCTACAGATACTGGGCTACAAGGCTCTACAAAGGCTGTCACAATCATCATGATAGCTAGAGCACACACTATCTACAGGAAGTATGTTCAGATTGGTTTGCACGTGGCAGAGCCATTCTCTAACTTCCCAAGACTCCCAAGAATTTCACCGTCAAATGTGGTCCTCTGGGATGAAAGAGTCAAGGGACAGAGGCAATAAAGAGTTGGGGGGGGCGGTCAACTGTGGGCCACATTTAATTTGAATGAATCCCACATGCAAATACCTCTCTATCCATAATGGAGGGGCCAGATTATCCCACCAGTTGTGGACACAACTCCCATTGGCTTTGCTGAGAGTTGAATGCAACTGATGAGGTAATTGGGCCCTGGGTTCTTCTCGGGGGATTTGACAAGCACTCATTTTATGGGTACAGCAACAGATCACTTCTGTACTTCCTCAGTGGACCTGTAACAAGCACCCAATGATTATCAAGTGGGTCAGTCTAATTCAGGCACTGTATCTAATCCCTGTATCCATCCATCATGCAACTATTTGCTTCACCCTGCCTGTTCTATCATCCATTTGTCTCTATGGCACACATTAAATGGATTTAAAACGGTTGATAGGTCTCCCAAATGTAACTGTAAAAACTTAACACTTTTATCAATGATATGGAACAAAACATAAAATCATCACTGATACAGTTTGCAGATGACAAAAAAAATTGAGGGAATGTTAAAGAAAGAAGGGGACAGGTCACAAATACAGAACAAATCTGGATTTCTTGCTTAACTGGGTGCAAGGAAACAATATGAGTTTCACAAAAAGAAAAGCAGTACTTGTGGCACCTTAGAGACTAACAAATTTATTAGAGCACAAGTACTGCTTTTCTTTTTGCGAATACAGACTAACACGGCTGCTACTCTGAAACCTGTCAATATGAGTTTCAGTATGACTCAACGTAAAGTCATAAATCTAGGAAGAAAGAAAGCAGTTTATAGTTTGTTGATGGGAGGCTCAATCTTGGGAAGCAGACTCTGAAAGAGATTTTGGAGGTGTGGTGAAAGATCAGCTGACTATGAGCTCCCTGTATGATGCTAAAAGGGCTAACAAGATACTTGGATGCTTAAACAAGTGAATATCAAGTAGGAGCACAGAGATTATGTTACTTCTGGAGTTGGTATTGTTACAACTACTATCAGAATATTGTGCCCTGTTCTGGTGTCTGACGTTTAAAAACTGGAGAGGGTTCAGAGAAGAATGATTAAAGGACTGGGAAACATTCCTTATAGTTAAAGTCTCAAGGAAATTATCAAAGAGAAGATTAAGGGGTAATTTGATCACCTCTTAGTTACACTGGGAACAGAAATTAGATAATAGAGTTCTTCAGTCTAGCAAAATCCAATGGCTGGAAGCTGAAGCTTGACAAACTATACTAGAAATAAGAGACATCATTTTAACAGTCAGGGTAAATAACCATTGGAACAATTTACCAAGGGGAATGACGAATTCTGCACTGGAAATTTTAAAATCAAGATTAGATGTTTTTCTAAATGACATACTCTGGTTCAAACAAGAATTAATTTTGGAAAGTGCTCTAGCCTCTGCTATACAGAAGATCAGACTAGATGATCACACTGGTGTCTTTTGGCCTTATAATTTTTGCCTGTATGGAGCTAGGTACCTCACACTGTAATTAATCTGTACTAAGTTTAGAACACTGGAGAACAAGCCCCTTTTCAATCATGATCCAGAAGAAAGATTACGGCCTTTTGCTTTTTAGACCAGTGACAGACACAGACTGCCTTATGCCAACTCTGAATGCTCTGGTCTAACTCTCACTGGGGGAGAAGCAAACACTCAGACAAAAATGTATGAAGAAGCAGCAGACAACAGTTGATCTGGAAAGACTAGATAAGCCTTTTCCTTGCTTTCATACAAATACAGGGCTCATGGAAATACGTTTGGTATTTACTAAGATAAAAGTAATAGGTCTAAGAGGGTGATTTCTGCAGGTGGCAGAGAACGAATTTATTTATTCATATATACATTTTGATTGAACACAGTGCTTACAAAAAGTGACAGACTGATATCTCTGTAGACTATCTACTGATATACTATCTACAGGAAGTATGTTCAGACTGGTTTGCACATGGCAGAGCCATTCTCTAACTTCCAAAGACTCCCAACAACTTCACCGTCAGATGTGGTCCTCTGAGCTGAAAGAGTCAAGGGAGAGCAGCAATAAAGAGTTTAGGGGGGGCCTAAACTGTGGGCCCCATTTAATTCATTTCGTCCCATAAACTACCCCCAGCCATTACCTAGACATACCATGTCTAGAAGTGAGAAGCTAATTTAGTTTCCATGCCATTCGGTCCTTGGTTTCTGAGACTACCAAAGATAAACCAATAGTTATGTTTTTTGTGATGCTGGCAAATGTTCACCCACTTAGAGATGAATTAAGAATGTGAAGAACTTGCCATAGTGGATTAGACTAGTAGATTTCCTGCCATATTTTGTCTACAACAGCAGCCAGTACCACCTTTAAAGGAAGGTGCATCAACCCTGTAGTGAGCAATGGCACAAACTACCCAGAGGGGAAGTTCTTTCCTAACCCCATTAGTTAGTGGTTGGCTTCAGCCCTGAAGCATGAAGGTTTATAACCCCTATAATTTTTTTTAATTCTATGTAGATCCTATCCTAGATTGTGCATATTCTCACTACACATATAAATGTCTTTCCATTTAATATGTGGCAATGAACAACTGTTATATGGTAATGACTTTCAGCCACTATTAATCCAGTCTTGGATCGCCCCCCCCCCACATAAAGGTGGCCACTGGTTTCACTAGAGTGAAAAGCTCCATGAGAATCCACTCCATAATAAGCTCCTCCATCAATCCATTGAAGGTGCAGGGTTTGTCTTTGTGGAATGAGCAGCAGTAGGCAACCACAAACACCACATTTTTCCATAGATCTGTAAGAAACTTGGGAAGAATGGAATTGAAGGTTATGAATCAGCAGAAGTCCAAGGAACTGAAGGAAAATAAGGCTAGTGGGCTGCAAAACAGGCATCAAGAGTACAGACATCAGTGACAAATGATTTTAGATACTTACTTAAAAAGTTCATTCCTCATTATAGCTCGGTTTGTTTGAGGGTCAATTGCATAGACCATCAAGTCAGATTTGGAGTAATCCTCTTCTGAAAAGCCATCTCCAAATCTGCGGGCCCCAATGGACTCTACCACAACCTTTGCACCAGGAATCTGATCTTGAACATAGCGTTCCAAAATCCTGAAAATGAAATAGAGTCAGAAAGTTACAGAGATTTATTCATTCTAACAAAGACTAATAAAAACCTGAACTGTAATGTAATAGACCAAAACATTGGCTTGTAAGCTGCTAACCCTATGAGCTCTTTTCATAAAATCCCCATTCGAACATAACCTCTTAAATACTCAGCTCCTAGGAAAAACTTAGCAATGTTAGAGGAGGTCATTGCACACTGTTTCCTTAAGTCTAGCTCTTTGTATTTATGATATAGTTTGAGTTTTAAATGACTCATGGGAAATTGCAACTGTATTTTACAAATAAAACTGTCAAGCTTTTGTGGAATTATATAGTTTCAGAACTCTTTAGTTCCACCTTTACACTTGAGGGTAGTAAATTCTCTCACACACAAAAATAATATCCTCAACCATTTTCAGTGGGGTATATTATCTGGACATACAGCATGACATAACATATCAGGTACCAGTATATCTGCAACTCCTAAAGGCGTAAATAAGCTTTACAACCATGGGAGAGGTTGGAGAATTGGTCGGACAGGTTTACGACCAGAAAATAAAAATTATCTGTAAACAAATTGCAAAAGTTATACAGAAAGTGACAAAGGATGACAGATAGCTGTCTCTAAATCACTTAACCTAAGTTCAAGATCTCAGGGGCATAAAAACAATAAACTGCAGCAGATCTACTTTATTTTACTTCCAGAAAAGAAGCAATCAGTGCAAACTGCTGTACATAGTATATGGTAGTACACTCAATGAAATATCAGCTTGAATATCAATGTATCAATAGGCAAGAAAAATAAGATTCCTAAGAAATGCACTTGACTACAGCAGATAACATTTACTGACCATTTTACTAATTCTTGATGGTGACTCTTTCACTAATTTTAATAATATAATACATTTCGAATTTGAGTGTTACTGAATGTAGGTCTTGGTAAGTTGCAAATAAATTTTTGCAGAAGGTCTCACACAGAATAATATTTACTTATGCAAGAAATCCCATTGGCAGTATCAAGTGGGACTACTTGAATCAGTAAGGATTACTTGGTGTGAGCAAACATTTTAGAATCATGTACTGAGAAAACAAACAACTTTATTTTGTCATATTTTTCGGAAGTTTTCTACATAAAATTATCTATTTATGGGAAAGGCCTGAAATATTTGTTGTTACTCCTAAGTACTCATGAAAAACATATTTAGAAGGTTTGTAGAGTTTCCCCTGAAACAAGAAGGAAGCAGAGCTCATACCTACCCTGAGCAAAAATACCTAAGGCATTGCTGTTGGACACAGTAAAAGGAGGAGGAAAAGAATAACCTCTCCAAGAAATTAAAATAAAATAAAATAAAATAAAATGAATGTAAAAATAGCAAATACACATGATGTTGACATAATGAGTATCATAGTATAGGAATTTATATGGATTTATCTTATCCCTACAGAAGCATAGAAAAAGCCTTAGAAAGGATAAGATCAGTATACAAGTGAAAGTACTGTGCTCCAATTTAGCCAGTATATATGGTATGTACCTTTCCCGGTGCCAATTAAAGTTGCTGACCTGTTAGAGGAATCGACAAGCAAAAAATATTAATTTTTCGTATCAGTTTAGGTAGTCAAAACTGCATCTTTCCAGATGTGTGTTGTACTGATAAAAAATATTTAGAGCAGTTACAGCAAATAACGTATATGTAGTGAACAGATATTCTGGTCAAGAATCCAGGTAGAGTACATAATGGCAAGATATAAGAATTCTTCTTCAATTCATGGTGTTGGCAAGGGAAGAATGAAAACATCCACAAGTTCCAGGAACAGGAACAACCCTCTCAATCTTATCTGAATAAGTGATATTATAATATTATTCTATTTGATCATGTAACTCAAGTCTACAACACAATTGCAGTCTTAACTTTGCATTCCCTTATGTTTATATGCTTAGCTACATAACTGAGATATTTGCATTAACACTGACTTTTGAATGGAAATACTACATATAAAAATGTTAATTTCATGTAGCTAGTGCATTATACTTTATTTAGAGAATCATTTTAATGGGAATGAAGTATAATGAAGCAATATATGGGCTTGTAAAATTGCCCAAATGAGCAAAGCTGAGGCACAACATAGCTACAAAAGCCATACAAGTGAAGTATACTCTAAGGCCAATTCTTCAAAGGAATGCAAGAGTGAACCATAATGTGTACATGGAGTCAGACTGAAGGGTCTTCACATGGGAGTTAGGTAATGATGCTTATATTCCCATGCAAACAATACAAATCTTAATATATGCATTAAGAAAAAATATTGTTTTCTTCCTTTGTACAGTTGCATGTGGTGTGCTGGCTCTTTTTAAGCCTTCCTGGTGATACCACATGGGAAGTGTTCTCCAAGTGAATTTTGGAGCAGGTCTACAAAGTGAACAGACCCCAACAACTTTAAGGGATTCATATACATTGATCAGAGAAAAATAAAAATGTGGACTATGAGTGACTGAAATCCTTCTCTTTAAAAACACATTAGGAAAATATGTGGCGTTGTGCAATAGATGGCCTGGAAATACAAAAATGGAAAAGTTTCACCAAGCAAAATTGCTAATATAGTACTAGAACTTGTCTAGGGCACTTAGGACTGATAAAACTGTGTCAAGATAAACACTTTATTGGTTCAAATAGCTGGAAACCTTCTACTCCTGTTTTTCCCTGATAAATCATTACCACGTGTATTCAGCAAAGAAAAAAATGCTGAAAGAGCACTACTGCTAAATCACAATTTTAAAAGATTATTCACTTCCGTTCATTTCTAAGACTCCTCTACCCTTCTTTTTGTGAAAATGCCCCTGAGCTATAGCATTGTTGTAAGTTTCTGAAAAGCAAAACCCTGCAAGATATAGTTTCTAATCCAGCACCATGGGTATGCACTGGGCTGTCAAATCTGGCCAGACACAATGCAGAGTCCAAAATCAACCAAAAAAATAGCAGGTATGGATTGGAAGCTCCCACCTGTTAAGTACACTGGCAACTGATTGGCTTCAAATAAACAAGCACTCATTGACTGTGAGTATTAAATCTGCTTTGTTCTTACCTATGACACACTACTTGGCAGCTGGAATTGCAACCCTGCCACACACAGCTAATTAATGCTCCTTTAGGGCAATTTTGGTCAGTAAAGATTATGACAGTGAAAGACTAAAACCCAGAGGTAACTATAAAAACATCCAAAATATTACATGACTACAAGTGACTAAAAGAAACCCCAATTTTCTTTAAAATATTGCCCAAAGGTTTTCTTTCTTGCATGGACCAATGATTTTACTACCCAGCTCAAAAAGATCTAGAAATGTCATATATATTTTCCTTATTGATCTCATGAATCCTGATCTCATCGGTGCTAAAAATCAAACTAGTTTCTCATAGGCAGTTACATTTACCAGCACTTAATTTTCCTAGCCATGATAGGAAGACAGAGGATTGAATAAAACCATTGATTATGTTTTTGACATCCCTGTGAAGGTTGCAATGGTTAGTATTACCAGAACTTGATAATACTATGCATTATTCTCATGTATTCATGGCAGCTGTTCAAATTTACCCAGATTCTCAATCCTATTACAGAGTAGCTGTTTAAAACATTATTTGAATTGAAGAACAAACAACATAATAGTGTTTGACTATGACAAGTACACTACATACAACTGACTTTGATTGATGTTCCAAGAAATACAGTACATGTGAATTACAATAATAATTATACTTTTAGGATAAAGGCAATTTATTATATATACAAAATGGAACATTATGATGATTCAATGAAAACAAAAAGCACACATTAAAGATTGCAAAGTAGCATTTAAAGAAAATACTATTGAAAGATGTGCAAATCTCTGGAGAGTAACTTCAAAAGTAATTCAAATTTACATTTGGTACTAAAACACTGCAGTAAACTACCAACTGGCAGATTATTTTCAGCACAAAGGAGCTTCTTCTTTCACAGTATTTTAGAAACAAACACTAAAAGGCACATTTAGCAAACAATAAAAAAGTTTGTAATTAGAGATAATTTATTAGTCAACATTAATTTAAAGTGAAGTTCTAATTTGATAATTGACTATGCAGCATTAGCACCTTCTTCTCAACAGATCTGCCCCCTGCATGTGTTTAGATTCATATCTACAGATTAAGTGAAAAAAATACTTTTTACTACCTTTACTCTTACAGCTCTGAACAGTCAACAGAGAATAGTGAGCTGGATTCTCTTCCTTCTTGTGCATCTTCATCAGAATTGTTTATCAAATTCAATCAATTATACTTGTGAAAATGAAATGAAGACCAGAGATTTGTACCTGTGCCATTGAGGGCATAATTTGGCCTGAAAAAGATGATTATAGTTATGCAGAAAAGGAAGATCCCTCCTTAAATCTCACAGACCAGAGTAAGTTTTCAGAGCTGATAATTAAGGGAAAAATTCATTTTGACTCACACACTGAGCATATTTGACATAAAAATAACTGACACACAATGAATAATAGAACCCTATGATGCCATTCTTACATTGTTACTTATTGGAGAATAACTGTACTTTACAGGGATACTGACAACTTGAAAGCTTGCCAATTTAAAAAGAAAAAATGAAATGAATTAAAATTAACATCAGATAGTATAAATATCACTGAGTCTTCCTGACAATTTTGTGGTTTTACAATCATAATCTCTTATTTTCTAAAATGTATTTCTTTTCCGTGTTGCTGTGTAAAAGGCCTGTACAAACAATAGGTGATAAAGAAAAAAATGTAAACACAGTTCAACCTAGAGAACATTCTGGTTTTGACCAGTACCTATACCTAAACACTTCAAAACTTTCAAATGAAAAAGTCCTAAGGGAAAAGGGTTTTTTTCTTTCTCTAATGTTTTTATAGCTTACTATGTGGAATCACTGGAGCTCACAGAAAGTGATTTATGAAATGCCATCTATTTCACAGCACTCTGAAATAACTACATTACTGTATAATGTGAGCTGCAAGAGCTGAGTACCTCTGAAAACCAGGTCATTTATGTAGATGCATAACTTTAGGTGCCCAATTTTGACTCTTGATTTTAAAAAATTGTGGATGAATTTAGTGATTATTCAAATTACCAAACTGCAGTACTGACACTTCCAAACATCATATAAGATTTTCCAAGCAGCTCTGTGAATGTATCTCAATACTGATTTTAAAGTTCCCTGCTTTTCCAATCAATCGTTCCTGAGTATACCTTCCCAACTGTGGTTAAGCAGGCAAACTCCAGCTGTTTTGTGATGTTGCTAAATGTCCATTAAACCAAGAGACAGATTCTCAGCTATGGCAGCAAAGATGGCTGTGCATTCTGATTCTAGGCCGAGTGTATCTTAAAGTAGCCTCAGAGCTGTTCTAAAAAAATTTAATTGACTAGTTACAAGTCCTGACACGTAGTTATACCAGCTGTTTATGCACTCTGACCACATACTCCCACACCATGCCCCTTATAACAGGATCAGGGTGTTTGAGTGGCACAGAGTTGGTTATGTTGGCTCTTTGCCTCCTGGAGATTTTCCAAAATGGTACAGAGCTGTTTTTGTTGGTCCTACAATGCCAGGGAAATCCTTCACTAGCCAGTGAAGTCAGCTTTCTGCCTGCTTTGAGCAGCCTACACATAGCAAAGAAGGCAGACTTGAGGCTATGTTCTATTCTTAGGATATAATGCACATTTTTTGTAATCTGATTTTCAAGGGAAGCTGTCTGATAAAGGAAAGTAAGACAGTATAAACTGGCTAAATTAATTACTTATATCAAATGTCAATAATGTACAATCTTGCTTTGCTTATCCAAGGGAGGTATTCTCCCTCTCAAAATAATTGTTCTGTACAAAAAGATTATTGTTATATCATATACAATAATGTATCTATGCAAAAAAGTTGCATTGAATCAATTTACTATGCATATTTATAACTGGTAGAATATAATACTTTATATAGGGGAATGCCAATCATTTGGAGACAGTTAATATAAAATTAAGTAAATTAGCCTTCCTTGTATCTGATTGAAGTTTCTTTTCTTCTCTTTGTGCTCCTGCTTTCTAGGAGGTGAACTATCATGCTGTCTTTGCTACCTTTTTTATTGTAATACATTATTTCTGAAGCCCAGGAAGAAGCATTATGCTGCATTTACCCAAAGAGCAATACACATACATCTCTACTTCAGCCAAACAGGCCTATCCTAGATCTCAGCAGGAAAGTCTTCTTTTACTGCTGTTGTAAGCAGTTTAAAAATGTAGCTCAAGCAGTTTATAGCTCTATCTGAAAAGGCACAACAGGACTGCATTGTATAATGTTATTTTTTCCCCAAGGATCTGAGGGGAAAACATATTCACATAATGACTCCCTCTATTATTTTTAGATCTAGGAGCCCCTAGTGGAGGACAAAACATAGGTAGACCATTACTATCCAGGTAGGAGTTGCTTATGAAAGCTCAGGAAGAAAAAGGCAGCCCAGAAAGTAGGATGTAAGGACAACATAAAATACTGCTTAAAATGGATAGAAGGAAGGAATAAGAGTACAGCAAATTAAGATTTTCTTTTTCCTTTCTCTTCATAGACTGCTGAGGGTGAGCAGAGATTAAAGGAATATGGTAATTAGTGAGCTCAGCTGATAGATAGCTTATTCAACTACAGAGGATATGCCATACTGTTTGTATAACATATTACCTGAAAGACTACTCAGTAAATAGATGACAAGTTATTTGAGGTAGGACACAGAACCTGAGAAAAGGTGGGAGACTGAAGAATTCATGTTTATTACCTGGTAGAGAAAAAATAACTGGAGAGGTAGAGGTAGCTAACCATTTGATTGTTCCACTGAGACACCTGGTGATCTGGAGTGCTGGTAAAGAAGTCAAGTTGAGTAGTTGTTAATGCCATGCTAACTGATAATAGTGGTTAATGGTGGGCTCGGGAAGAATAATTTCTGCAGATAGTCCAGTGGATCATAGTGCTAATTTAGTAATAATGGAAAATGATCATCTATCCTATCAAGAACTAGGACAGCAGAGTATTCCTGTTAAGAAACTGATGAGTTTAAATGATTTAGAGAGCTGTACAAAAAGCTGCTGCACAACAAATGAAAGCAATAAAAAAAAAAAACAGTCCACTTTCCACAGATTCATGAAAAGAAAAAAAAGCCTTGCAGAGGAGGGCTAAAAGGTGTTCTTGGCAATGAGAATTGTTATTTCTTGATAAGTTTCTTTAAGCTCAGTAAAATAATGCATGTCAGAATTTGCTGTAAGATTTTCAGCAAGACACCAAGGATTTTGGAACCTCAATGGTAGCTAATATATCTGTGTCATTTTGATAAAGGAGTAGGATTTCAAAGATATTAACTCTTTTTTCCAATTAAAAATAGAAGAACATTATCAGAAAGAATTGTTATGCACAGGGACATAGATAAAATAAAAGTCACAAGCATTGTTACAGTTTTGTTTGTCATGCATTCCTGTCAGTTGTCCCTTTTACATGACACCTGGTGACCTCCAAAATAAGGTTACCCTATCTTTACCAGCAATAAATATCAAAAGGAAAAACATTTCATTTCTGAAACATTTTGGTGATATAGCTACAGTGTTTTATAGCTCAGGTATCATCCAGAGGAAGTTGCAGTTGTTTAAAGAACTATGAAAAGGGAAAAGATTTGACCTATATTTTCAATATCCATGGTGTGCTGTAGGATACTGAGAAGGAAAGGTGTCACCGAGAATGTGACATTTCTTATATGGGGATCAGATTTTCTATGCAACAAAGTGGGACAGACAGTTCTATGAGAAAAGGTGGGAGTCAACTTTAAATGTCATGCCTACTACCATGGTTAAAATACTGAAATTCTGTATTCTTAAATGCAGGCTCAATATATTTTGAAGAACCAGACACATGTTTTTATACATGGAGTTTATAATAAAAAGTGCTTGTTCCCTTTTATATTCCATGAGAAGTTTAAGTATGACATTTTTTAATCCTTGAATTGCTCTGGCCACTTCCGAGCACATGACAGACAATCTTACATGCTCTAATCCTGTAATAGTTTATAACACCTAATCCCCACTTGTTGATTTTAGTACTGAGATACTTTAGTACAGAAAATGGAATTAGCACTTAAAAGCCTTTTTTCATTTGTGTTTGCGCCATTGTTGAAGCCCTGTTGGTCCCAAGATAGGAGAAACACAAGGTGGGCGAGGTAATATCTAATACTGAACCAACTTCTGTTGGTAAAAGAGACAAGCTTTCGAGCTATATAGAGCACTCCTTCAGGTAACCTTGAAAGCTTGTCTCTTTTACCAAAAGAAGTTGGTAAAAGAGGGGCTGAAGGTGATGGCTAGTGGCATTCTGTTATTTTCTTTGTTGAGCCCACTATCCCACTAGCCATCTCACCTTCAGCCCCCAACTAAAATCTCTCCAACGCATCATCAAGGATCTACCACCTATCCTGAAGGATGACCCATCACTCTCACAGATCTTGGGAGACAGGCCAGTCCTTGCTTACAGACAGCCCCCCAACCGGAAGCAAATACTCACCAGCAACCACACACCACACAACAGAACCACTAACCCAGGAACCTATCCTTGCAACAAAGCCTGTTGCCAACTGTATCCACATATCTATTCAGGAGACACCATCATAGGGCCTAATCACATCAGCCACCGTATCAGAGGCTCGTTCACCTGCACATCTACCAATGCGATATATGCCATCACGTGCCAGCAATGCCCCTCTGTCATGTACATTGGCCAAACTGGACAGTCTCTATGTAAAAGAATCAATGGATACAAATCAGACGTCAAGAATTATAACATTCAAACACCAGTCGGCGAACATTTCAATCTCTTTGGTCACTTGATTACAGACCTAAAAGTGGCAATTCTTCAACAAAAAAACTTAAAAAACAGACTCCAACGAGAGACTGCGGAATTAGAATTAATTTGCAAACTGGATACAATTAATTTAGGTTTGAATAAAGACTGGGAGTGGATGTGTCATTACAAAGTAAAACTATTTCCCCATGTTCCCCCTCCCCCCCGTTCCTCAGATGTTCTTGTCAACTGCTGGAAATGGTCCACCTTGATTATCACTACAAAAGGTTCCCCCCGCCCCGCCACTCTCCGGCTGGTAATAGCTCACCTTACCTGATCACTCTTGTTACAGTGTGTACGATAACACCCATTGTTTCATGTTCTCTGTGTATATAAATCTCCCCACTGTATTTTCTACTGAATGTATCCGATGAAGTGAGCTGTAGCTCACGAAAGTTTATGCTCAAATAAATTTGTTAGTCTCTAAGGTGCCACAAGTCCTCCTTTTCTTTTTGCGGATACAGACTAACACGCCTGCTACTCTGAAACCTATTTCCCTTATGAAAGGTTTCAGAGTAGCAACCATGTTAGTCTGTATTCACAAAAAGAAAAGGAGGACTTGTGGCACCTTAGAGACTAACAAATTTATTTGAGCATAAGCTTTCGTGAGCTACAGCTCACTTCATCGGATATTATCCTTCCTGCCCTGAACTGCATGTTGTTGTACCAGTAGCTCTTTCCTCTCATTGGTATGTTCCTCCTTCTCCACATTCTTTTGTGAATATCTTTTAGTAGTTTTTGTATAGAATATTTAATGGATCATTTTAATTTTCAGTATCTCTCTGGCTTGTTCCACTGCCACACAGCCTTTATATGCTGCACTGTGCTTATCCCCACACTTGATGCATTTTAGTCTTATTCCTCCCATACAGTTCTCATATGACTCTTCTCCTCCACATCTCATTTTCCCCTTACAGACAGTTGTCACATGCCCAAACCTCTGACTTCTATAACATCTCAAATGGGCTGGGATATATGGTTTAACCCAGAAGAGTTGATACCCTATATTTACCCTAACATGTAGCATTGTACCTTTAAAAGTTACTCAGACTGCAGTAAATGGTTTATTTTCTACTCCTCCCCTGCTAATTAGTCATTTAACAAATAGCACTTGGTCACTTATATCCCTTTTAATTTCATCCTCAGTCTTACCTAGAGGAACCCCATATGTTACCCATCTTTCATAAACATAGGTAGCTAGCAAATCACTTTTATTTCCCCTAAAACTGTAGTATTAAGAAATTTCTTAGCCTGTTTTTTATGTGTACATTGTACTAATACATCTCCATCTTGCATCCTTTTAGCTCTTAATGTATCTCCGATACTTTGTCTAACCCATTCCACTGTATTCAAGGGATTAGCATCTCCTATCTTTACATCTTCATCTAGTGATCTGATTATAAGATGTTGATTCTTCTCCTTACTCTTTTTTCCATCCAAGTCAGCTACCTTTTGTTCAGATACAGATATTTCCATTCTTGTTTTCTTCTTCCTAATCTGAAGCCATTCCTCATTCCTTGCTTCTTTGCCCTCATTTTCTAGTTCCCTTTAGTCAGACAACCAGCCACCAACCCAAGCCGCCCCCCGCCCTGAGTTCTGAGTTATAAACTGCAGCTCTCAGGCTCTCCTAGCCTGCCTACTGGCCAGCAGCCACCCCAAGCCACCAACCCAGCGAGCCAGCCTCCTCTTGCTCTCAACTTCTTAACTTTATACAAGCCCAGCCTACCCCTACCCAGCTGGGCTTCATCTGCAGTTGAGCTTTATCCACCCATGGCTCTCCTCCAGGTGCAGCCTACAAGGTTAACAGGCTCTCTTTAACCTGCTCAAGCCTTTTGGGGGGTGGACACCCCGTCACAGGAAACTAGAATAAATATTATATAATGAGTTGCACTTAACAAACTCAGGTTGCTATTCAAATATGTATGATAAAAATGTAACTCAAAACATAACATGGTTCTAAAAAAGTTGAAATACTGCTCCAATTTTGCAAACTTTTGATGAGTTAAAAGCAGGCACATTTTGACAAATAGAAATAGTTACTAATATTTCAAGAAGTTTTAATTTTTAGCTACTCCACACATTATTTTGTCTTGGGTAACATGACTTAGGGTCTGTAAAACTGGGGTGCAAGTATCATGAGAATTTGCTTTCACATGACATTTCTGGTACATCCTAGCTGTAAGTAGCACAAGATCAGCCTCCCTCAAGTGTTTTTAGCTAAAACCGGGAAGTGCAGAGCCACACGAGTCACACATTCCTTTATAGAATGTACCCTATTCATAAAGAGACATACTGCATATTTTAAATAAATATGAAAACAGTTCCTACTTCTGCTCCCTGCCTCCAAAAAGAGATTTATTCTGAAGAAGGGAGCACACATCAATTCCTCCAATCAGGCAAAACCCATTTTTTTCTCTGTCAGCACTACTGCAGCTGTAGCAGACTTAGCTGTACCTACCCCAAACAGACTTAATTGAAGTGGGTGAATGACATGGAGAGTTTGACATTGATGTGTAGACTAGGGGACATTGACAGCTGGCTGATGAAATTGAAGTAGTCAGGGGAAGTCTGTAGTGTTTATTGAATGACTTTACAGGATCATGGCACTATCTGAAATGTCAGCTAGAGGTATTTTGCTTATCTCCTTCTAATAAGCCAATATTTTAAAGCAAAATGAACATAGAACAGAAATTTTAATTCTTTCTATATATAGAATATTCTTTTATTCCAGCCACTGACCAACTATATCAGGTACATCTGAGGTCTGGCTGAGTTAACTGTTCTCATTTGAAAGAACAACAACATATATTTCTTAATAGGTTGTAGCCACTTTAAATATTACTTTATTGTGACAATCTCTACCATTGTCAAAGTTACTAAATATCCAACTTTCCCAATCACTAAATAGTTACAGTTATCATCCGAGGTTAGATTTTTGGATCTTTCAGTTTTAACATTTTTATTTAACGTAACTTTAGTGCAAACAAGAGCTGGGCAAATCCTCTGTAGAACATAATTTATGTGATTAATGTACCAGTAGCTCTTTTTTATTTTCATGAATTATATGACAGACAGCTGCAGCAGCACAGGAGCTAGCAAACAGAGCTGTAAACAGGGGAGTTTGAGTGGGAGTTCTGTTGGAGCAGAAGGTATTTGTACTTGCTTTTGTATTTTTAGTATTTGTGTGTGTGTGTAGAGGCTTGTAGGGGCCTTGTGCTGGGAGAAAAGCTGAGCCCTGATTAGGGGGTGGGGCTTCTGACTAGAGGTCCTATAAAGGTAGCCAGCCAGGCAGACAGCAGCACAGGAATTAACAAACAGAGCTGTAAACAGGGGAGTTTGTATTGTGGTGCTTGTTTGGGGTTTGCTTTTGCTGGGGAGGGTGGTCTTTTTGGTATGACTTGTGTTTCCCAGATTAACAGGACTTAGGTGGGAAGGTAATGACAGATATGGAGGCAGCTGTGGGAATGACTCATGTGGTAGAAGACACATTGAGGATGACTGGATGTGGAAGCTGTGGTATGTACATGATTGTGGAGGGGGGACCTGGTAAGAGGTTTTTCTGCATGAAATGCCATCTGATAGAGCTGATGGAGGAAAAGATCCGAGGTTTGGAGATGCAGGTGGAAAGCCTTATTGAGTTTAGGAAGGGGTTTGAGCAGATGATGGAGCAAAGATATGAGGTATCTGAAGGGAAAAGCTCAGACTCACAGATGGAAGCAGGGCTGGGGAATTCTGAGGGGAGAGTGGTCAGTGGAAGCATGTAACTAAAAGGACCAGGCAGAGGAATAGACGGGCTAGTGAAGGAGAAATAGAGCTTAGGAACAGGTTTGCAGAGTTGGAAGATGAAGAAGGGGCTTGGCAGGTACTTGCTGAAGGTGGAAGGGTAAGGAAGAAGAGAAGAGAGGCTAGTCCTATAGGAAAAGCGGAAGAGTCAAGTGAGACTACACCAAATATGAGCCCCAGGAGGATACAGGATGGGTTGAAGAGGATTATAAGGGAAAATAGGAATGGAAAGAAATTGCAGCCAGAGGGAACAGGGGAGAGACTGGAGAATAGCACTGTCACCAGGAAAAGGCAGGCCTATGTGATAGGGGACTCTTTATTGAGAAGAATAGACAGGCCTGTAACTAGAGCTGATCCAGAGAATAGAAGGGTGTGCTGTCTTCCGGGTGCTAAGATACGGGATGTATATCTGAGGTTGAAAAGGATCCTAAAGGGAGTGGGAAAGAATCCCCTAGTTATCCTTCATGTGGGAACAAATGATACGGCTAGATTCTCGCTGGAAAGTATTAAGGGAGACTATGCTAAGATGGGGAAGACGCTTAAGGAAATTGAGGCTCAGGTGATCTTTAGTGGGATCCTTCCCCTTCCTAGAGAAGGGCAACAAAGGTGTGACAAGATTATGACTGTCAACAGATAGCTTAGGCAATGGTGCTATAAGGAGGGCTTTGGGATGTATGGCCACTGGAAGGCATTCACAGACAGAGGACAGTTCTCTCGGGATGGACTTCATCTGAGTAGGGAAGGAAATAGACTTCTAGGATCGAGGCTGGCACAACTGATAAAGAGAGCTTTAAACTAGGAATTAGGGAGAGATGGTTGGGAGATGTCCAGGTAATCTCCATGCCAGATTTTAGCATTGAGAGGGAAGAAGACGAAGTAAGAAAGGATACAGCTGTGGGTAGGAGAATGTATATAAGGAGCGAGGGCGGTGTGGATACTAGTCTAATAGGTTATACTGGCTGTAGAATGACTGTGCCTAATAGGGTACAAAATGTGAGCGAGGCCAAACAGCAAAAATTAAGATGTTTGTTCACCAATGCGAGGAGCCTAGGTAATAAAATGGAGGAACTAGAGCTACTGGTGCAGGAAGTGAAACCAGATATTATAGGGATAACAAACATGGTGGAATAGTAGTCATGACTGGACTACAGGTATTGAAGAGTATGTGCTGTTTAGGAAAAACAGAAACAAAGGTAAAGGTGGTGGAGTAGCATTGTATATCAATGATGAGGTAGAATGTAAAGAAATAAGAAGCAATGCAATGGATAAGACTGAGTCCGTCTGGGCAAAACTTACATTGGGGAAGATAACTAGTAAAGCCTCTCCTACAATAGTGCTTGGGGTGTGCTATAGACCTCCGGGATCTAATTTGGATATGGATAGAGCCCTTTTTAATGTCTTTAATAAAGTAAATACTAATGGAAACTGCGTGATCATGGGAGACTTTAACTTCCCAGATATAGACTGGAGGACGAGTGCTAGTAATAATAATAGGGCTCAGATTTTCCTAGATGCAATAGCTGATGGATTCCTTCATCAAGTAGTTGCTGAACCGACTAGAGGGGATGCCATTTTAGATTTAATTTTGGTGAGTAGCGAGGACCTCATAGAAGAAATGGTTGCAGGGGACAATCTTGGCTCAAGTGATCATGAGCTAATTCAGTTCAAACTAAATGGAAGGATTAACAAAAATAAATCTGCAACTAGGGTTTTTGATTTCAAAAGGGCTGACTTACAAAAATTAAGGCAATTAGTTAGGGAAGTGGATTGGACTGAAGAACTTATGGATCTAAAGGTAGAGGAGGCCTGGGATTACTTTAAATCAAAACTGCAGAAGCTATCGGAAGCCTGTATCCAAGAAAGGGGAAAAAATTCATAGGAAGGAGTTGTAGACCAAGTTGGATGAGCAAGCATCTTAGAGAGGTGATTAAGAAGAAGCAGAAAGCATACAGGGAGTGGAAGATGGGAGGGATCAGCAAGGAAAGCTACCTAATTGAGGTCAGAACATGTAGGGATAAAGTGAGACAGGCTAAAAGTCAAGTAGAGTTGGACCTTGCAAAGGGAATTAAAACCAATAGTAAAAGGTTCTATAGCCATATAAATAGGAAGAAAACTAAGAAAGAAGTGGGGCCGCTAAACACTGAGGATGGAGTGGCGGTTAAGGATAATCTAGGCATGGCCCAATATCTAAACAAATACTTTGCCCCAGTCTTTAATAAGGCTAACGAGGATCTTGGGGATAATGGTAGCATGACAAATGGGAATGAGGATATGGAGGCAGATATTACCATATCTGAGGTAGAAGCAAAACTCAAACAGCTTAATGGGACTAAATTGGGGGGCCCAGATAATCTTCATCCAAGAATATTAAAGGAATTGGCACCTGAAATTGCAAGCCCATTAGCAAGAATTTTTAATGAATCTGTAAACTCAGGAGTGGTACCGAATGATTGGAGAATTGCTAATATAGTTCCTATTTTTAAGAAAGGAAGAAAAGGGATCCAGGTAACTACAGGCCAGTTAGTTTGACATCTGTAGTATGCAAGTCCTGGAAAAAATTTTGAAGGAGAAATTAGTTAAGGACATTGAAGTCAATGGTAAATGGGACAAAATACAACATGGTTTTACAAAAGGTAGATCATGCCAAACCAGCCTAATCTCCTTTTTTGAATAAGTAACAGATTTTTTAGATAAAGGAAATGCAGTGGATGTAATTTACCTAGATTTCAGTAAGGCATTTGATACCGTGCCACATGGGGAATTATTAGTTAAATTGGAGAAGATGGGGATCAATATGAACATCAAAAGGTGGATAAGGAATTGGTTAAAGGGGAGACTGCAACGGGTCCTACTGAAAGGCGAACTGTCAGGCTGGAAGGAGGTTACTAGTGGAGTTCCTCAGGGATCGGTTTTGGGACCCATCTTATTTAATCTTTTTATTACTGACCTTGGCACAAAAAGTGGGAGTGTGCTAATAAAGTTTGCAGATGATACAAAGCTGGGAGGTATTGCCAATTCAGAGAAGGATCGGGATATTATACAGGAGGATCTGGATTACCTTGTAAACTGGAGTAATAGTAATAGGATGAAATTTAATAGTGAGAAGTGTAAGGTTATGCATTTAGGGATTAATAACAAGAATTTTAGTTATAAGTTGGGGACGCATCAATTAGAAGTAAGAGAAGAGGAGAAGGACCTTGGAGTATTGGTTGATCATAGAATGACTATGTGATATGGCTGTGAATAAAGCTAATGCGGTTTTGGGATGCATCAGGAGAGGCATTTCCAGTAGGGATAAGGAGATTTTAGTACCATTATACAAGGCACTGGTGAGACCTCACCTAGAAGACTGTGTGCAGTTCTGGTCTCCCATGTTTAAAAAGGATGAATTCAAACTGGAGCAGGTACAGAGAAGGGCTACTAGGATGATCCGAGGAATGGAAAACTTGTCTTATGAAAGGAGACTTAAGGAGCTTGGCTTGTTTAGCCTAACTAAAAGAAGGTTGAAGGGAGATATGATTGCCCTCTTTAAATATATCAGAGGGATAAATACAGGAGAGGGAGAGGAATTATTCAGCTCAGCACCAATGTGGACACAAGAACAAATGGGTATAAACTGGCCACCAGGAAGTTTAGACTTGAAATTAGACGAAGGTTTTTAACCATCAGAGGAGTGAAGTTTTGGAATAACCTTCCAAGGGAAGCAGTGGGGGCAAAAGATCTATCTGGTTTTAAGATTCTACTTGATAAGTTTATGGAGGAGATGGTATGACGGGATAATGGGATTTTGGTAAGTAATTGATCTTTAAATATTCAGGGTAAATAGGCCAAATCCCCTGAGATGGGATATTAGATGAATGGGATCTGAGTTACCCAGGAAAGAATTTTCTGTAGTATCTGGCTGGTGAATCTTGCCCATATGCTCAGGGTTTAGCTGATTGCCATATTTGGGGTTGGGAAGGAATTTTCCTCCAGGGCAGATTGGAGAGGCCCTGGAGGTTTTTCGCCTTCCTCTGTAGCATGGGGCATGGTTGACTTGAGGGAGCTTCTCTGCTCCTTGAAGTCTTTAAACCATGATTTAAGGACTTCAATAGCTCAGACATAGGTGAGGTTTTTCATAGGAGTGGGTGGGTGAGATTCTGTGGCCTGCGCTGTGCTGGAGGTCGGACTAGATGATCAGAATGGTCCCTTCTGCCCTTAGTATCTATAAAAAGAAAAGGAGTACCCGTGGCACCTTAGAGACTAACAAATTTATTAGAGCATAAGCTTTTGTGAGCTACAGCTCACTTCATTGGATGCATTTGGTGGAAAAAACATAGGAGAGATTTATATATACACACACACACAGAGAACATGAAACAATCTCCTTACAGTGTGTATGATAAACCCATTGTTTCATGTTCTCTGTGTGTGTGTATATAAATCTCCCCACTGTATTTTCCACTGAATGCATCCGATGAAGTGAGCTGTAGCTCACGAAAGCTTATGCTCTAATAAATTTGTTAGTCTCTAAGGTGCCACGGGTACTCCTTTCCTTTTTGCGAATACAGACTAACACGGCTGCTACTCTGAAACTTAGTATCTATGAATCTATATGTCAATGCACTATTTTTATGAATTTGTTCATTATTGAAATTGTTCAGAAAACACTTCAGGCAAAAATATTTCAACTTATGGGTGGTTCACAAACTATTTGCATTCACTATTCTTTGATTATTCATTATTTGTTGTGTGTGGCATTTGATGGGTCATATAAATCACATTTAGCTTTTATACCCTGATTGAATGATTAAAGCTTTTATAAACAGCAGGAGGAAAATCAAAGGAATTTCAAGAAGACCATGCAAATATATTTCCAGCTGAAACTTTCAGACCAATCTATATTTATATGAGTAATCTTGAACTGTCAAGTTTCTGCAAATATTTTTCCTAACTAAAACCATCAAATCTACAGACATATTTAGAACATGAATAGAAAGAGTTTACTTGTGAATTCTGCTGAAACAAATTTACAGTTTTATTTGAACAAGTTGTCCATATCATCTTTTTCCAGAATTCATGCAATTCTAATATAACAGAAAATTTGTCTTAATGAAGGCAGTTTATAAAGTTTATCATAAAGTGCAGGACTGTTACATTTACAGTATAGTCATTTTCTGGCAGATGTTATTACTGAAGGTAAAAGCTCATCTGAGTTCATTCTAAGAATTCAGAACCTGGCTCCATATTTTATGATTACATATATTCAAAAAAGACTCAATCGCAGTACAATCTGGACTCTTTCAGTAAGAGTCACATGTATGCTCCAAACCCTTTATGCCACATAAAAGGAGTGGAACAACATAAAGGAGCTATGACTATCCCAGATCAGGCTGGGGAAGAATTACCTCAGCCACAGAACTGATGAAGATGGCCAAAATGGTCTTCCAACAACCTTCTCACAAGTCTTGCTGTAAAGGCACATCAGGGTGCCCCTGGGATTCGGAGGAGAACATGTGGGGTGAGGCTGTACGACGTAGCATTGTTGAGGTTTTAAGCATTGCTGCCACCCATAGACAGCTGTGGGAAAGTTCCTATAACTTAGGCAGCCACTCAGAGCTGTGTAAATTATACTGACAACTGCCATGATGCCTGGAACAGTCCGGATTTGGCATGGCTCAAAGATGGCTTAAAGCCAGTTTGGCCTGCCCCATTCCTTTGGGCTGTAAATTCTTAGCCCTTGTCTACACTAGGCGTTGAGGTCGAATTTAGCAGCATTAAATCGATGTAACCCTGCACCCGTCCACATGACGAAGCCCTTTTTTTTTTTTTTTTTTGACTTAAAGGGCTCTTAAAATCGATTTCCTTACTCCACCCCTGACAAGGGGATTAGCGCTGAAATCGGTTTTGCTGGGTCGACTTTGGGGTACTGTGGACGCAATTAGATGGTATTGGCCTCCGGGAGCTATCCCAGAGTGCGCCATTGTGACCGCTCTGGACAGCACTCTCAACTCAGATGCACTGACCAGGTAGATGGGAAAAGGCCCGTGAACTTTTGAATTTCAATTTCCTGTTTGGCCAGTGTGGCAAGCTGCAGGTGACCATGCAGAGCTCATCAGCAGAGGTGACCATGATGGAGTCCCAGAATCGCAAAAGAGCTCCAGCATGGACTGAACAGGAGGTATGGGATCTGATCGCTTAACAGAGAGAGGAATCTGCGCTATCAGAACTACATTCCAGTTTTCGAAATGCCAAAACATTTGTGAAAATCTCCCAGGACATGAAGGACAGAGGCCATAACAGGGACCCGAAGCAGTGCCGCATGAAACTTAAGGAGCTGAGGCAAGCCTACCAGAAAACCAGAGAGGCGAACGGCCACTCCGGGTCAGAGCCCGAAACATGCCTCTTCTATGATGAGCTGCATGCCATTTTAGGGGGTTCAGCCACCACTACCCCAGCCGTGTTGTTTGACTCCTTCAATGGAGATGGAGGCAACACGGAAGCAGGTTTTGGGGACGAGGAAGACCATGATGAGCAGGCTGTAGATAGCTCACAGTAAACAAGTGGAGAAACCAGTTTTCCTGACAGCCAGGAACTGTTTCTCACTTTGGACCCGAAGCCAGTACCCCCCAAACTCACCCAAGGCTGCCTCTCTGACCTACCAGGCAGAGAAGGGACCTCTGGTGAGTGTACCTTTTAAAATACTATAAAAGGTTTAAAAGCCAGCATGTTTAATGATTGATTTGCCCTGGCATTCGTGGCTCTCCTGGATATACTCCCAAAGCCTTTGCAAAAGGTTTCTGGGGAGGGCAGCCTTATTCCATCAACCATGGTAGGACACTTTACCACTCCAGGCCAGTAGCACATACTTGGGAATCATTGTAGAACAAAGCATTGCAGTGTATGTTTGCTGGCGTTCAAACAACATCCGTTCTTTATCTCTCTGTGTTATCCTCAGGAGAGTGATATCATTCATGAACACCTGGTTGAAATAGGGTGCTTTTCTTAAGGGGACATTCAGAGATGCCCGTTCCTGCTGGGATGTTTGCCTATGGCTGAACAGAAATGTTCCTCGCTGTTAGCCATGGGGGGGGGGAGGGAAGGCAAAATACGACCTTGTAACGAAAGCACATGTACTATGTATGTAATGTTCACAGCAAGGTTTACCGTGAAAGAGTGTACCTATGTTCTATAAAATGTGTCTTTTCAAATACCACTGACTCTTTTTTCCCCTCCACCAGCTGCATGTGTTTCAAAGATCACAGGATCTTCTCCTTCCCAGAGGCTAGTGAAGATTAGAAGGCGAAAAAAAACGCACTCGCGATTGAATGTTCTCTGAGCTCATGCTGTCCTCCCACACTGACAGAACACAGATGAATGTATGGAGGCAGACAATGTCAGAGTGCAGGAAAGCACAAAATGACCGGGAGGAGAGGTGGCAGGCTGAAGAGAGGGCTGAAGCTGAAAGGTGGCGGCAGCATGATGAAAGGAGGCAGGATTCAATGCTGAGGATGCTGGAGGATCAAACTAATATGCTCCAGCGTATGGCTGAGCTGCAGGAAAGGCAGCAGGAGCACAGACTGCCGCTACAGCCCCTGTGTAACCAACCACCCTCCTCCCCAAGTTCCATAGCCTCCTCACCGAGATGCCCAAGAACACATTGGGGGGGCCTCCGGTCACCCAACCATTCCATCCCAGAGGATTGCCCAAGTAACAGAAGGCTGGCATTCAATAAGTTTTTTAAACTTTTAAAGTGCTGTGTGGCCTTGTCCTTCCCTCCTCCACCACCCCTCCTGGGCTACCTTGGTAGTTATCCCCCTATTTGTGTGATGAATTAATAAAGAATGCATGAATGTGAAGCAACAATGACTTTATTGCCTCTGCAAGTGGTGATCGAAGGGAAGTGGGGAGGGTGGTCAGCTTACAGGGAAGTAGAGTGAACCAAGGGGCAGGGGATTTCATCAAGGAGAAACGAACAGAACTTTCCCACCCTAGCCTGGCCAGTCATGTAACTGGTTTTTAAAGCTTCTCTGATGCGCACCGCACCCTCCTGTGCTCTTCTAACCGCCCTGGTGTCTGGCTGTGCGTAACCAGCAGCCAGGCGATTTGTCTCAACCTCCCACCCCGCCATAAATGTCTCCCCCTTACTCTCACAGATATTGTGGAGCACGCAGCAAGCAGTAATAACAGTGGGAATATTGGTTTCGCTGAGGTCTAACCAAGTCAGTAAACTGCGCCAGCGCGCTTTTAAACGTCCAAATGCACATTCTACAACCATTCTGCACTTGTTCAGCCTGTAGTTGAACAGCTCCTGACTACTCTCCAGGCTGCCTATGTATGGCTTCATGAGCCATGGCATTAAGGGGTAGGCTGGGTCCCCAAGGATAACTATAGGCACTTCAACATCCCCAACAGTTATTTTCTGGTCTGGGAAGAAAGTCCCTTCTTGCAGCTTTTGAAACAGACCGGAGTTCCTGAAGATGCGAGCGTCATGTACCTTTCCTGGCCATCCCATGTTGATGTTGGTGAAACATCCCTTGTGATCCACCAGTGCTTGCAGCACTATTGAAATGTACCCCTTGCGGTTTATATACTCACTGGCTTGGTGCTCCGGTGCCAAGATAGGGATATTGGCCTCCATCTATGGCCCCACCACAGTTAGGGAATCCCATTGCAGCAAAGCCATCTACTGTGACCTGCACATTTCTCAGGTCACTACCCTTGATATCAGCAGATCTTTGATTGCATTGGCTACTTGCATCACAGCAGCCCCCCCAGTAGATTTGCCCACTCCAAATTGATTCCCAACTGACTGGTAGCTGTCTGGCGTTGCAAGCTTCTACAGGGCTATTGCCACTCGCTTCTCAACTGTGAGGGCTGCTCTCATCTTGGTATTCTTGCGCCTCAGGGCAGGGGAAAGCAAGTCACAAAGTTCCATGAAAGTGCCCTTATGCATGCGAAAGTTTCGCAGCCACTGGGAATCATCTCAGACCTGCAACACTAAGCGGTCCCACCAGTCTGTGCTTGTTTCCCGAGCCCCAGAATTGGCGTTCCACCGCATGAACCTGCCCCATTAGCACCATGATGCCCACATTGGCAGGGCCTGTGCTTTGAGAGAAGTGTCCATGCCCTCATCACTCTTGTCACCGCGCTGATGTCGCCTACTCTCCCGGTTTTGCTTTGCCAGGTTCTGGTGCTGCATATACTGCTGGATAATGTGTGTGGTGTTTAATGTGCTCCTAATTGCCAAAGTGATCTGAGCGGGCTCCATGCTTGCCATGGGATGGCATCTGCACAGAAAAAAGGTGCGGAACGATTGTCTGCTGTTGCCCTGATGGAGGGAGGGGTGACTGACAACATGGCTTACAGGGAATTAAAATCAACAAAGGGGGTGGCTTTGCGAGAAAGTAAATGGCTGCCTCAAGGATAGAACTCAAAATCTCAAGGATAGAACTCAAAACTGGGTTTAGCAGGCCGTCGATTTCAGGGAGGGAGGGAGGAGAAAATGAATACAAAACAAATCTAGTCTATTTCTTGTTTTGAGCCACTTCATCTATCTTTATACATAATGCTGGCAGCAGACTGTGCAGTACGACCGCTAGCCATCGTCACCTCCTGGGTGCTCAGCAGAAGATGGTAGTGTATGACTGCTGGCCATCGTCTTCTGCTGGCTGCAAATTAAAAGACAGACAGTGCACTGCCGGTAGGACTCAATCGCCATGAGACAAAACAAGGGAAATGACCTGGCTGAGTCACTCCCATGTTTGCCCAGGCGCCCAGTTAAAAGAGCACCTAGGACTACGTCGATGACGGCTACCAGTCATATTGCACTGTCTGCTGCCAAAAGGCAATAAACTGCTGCTGGGTAGCAATGCAGTACCATGTCCGCCAGCACCCAGGAGACATACGGTGATGGTTAGCTGAGCAGGCTCCATGCTTGCCGTGGTGGCGTCTGCACAGGTAACTCAAGAAAAAAGGTGCAAAATGATTGACTGCCCTTGCTTTTACAGAGGGAGGGAGGGAACGGGGGCCTGACGACATGTACCCCAAACCACACGCGACAATGTTTTAGCCCCATCAGGCACTGGAATTTCTACCCAGAATTCAAATGGGCGGTGAAGACTGCGGGAACTGTGGGATAGCTACCCACAGTGCAAAGCTCCGGAAGTCGACTGTTGCCTTGGTACTGTGGACACAATGTGCCGACTACATGCACTTAGAGCATTTGTGTGGGGACACACACACTCGACTGCATAAAAACGCTTTCTACAAAACCGACTTCTATAAATTCGACCTAATTTCGTAGTGTAGACATACCCTTAGAGAGACAGCACAAAATCTCACCCTTCATCCTCAAAGTCTTCATCATCCCATCTGAGTAAAGCTGGAGCCCAGGGAGTCTATACATTATTAATCTTGTAAAAAGAAGATATTACTGCATGGCACACCCTGATAAAGTCAACTTGAAACCTTAGCAAAGGGGAGACAAATATTACCCATACCTATAACTGAAGGGTAATTGAATGATAGGCTTTTTATCTTTGTGGACAATGCCAAAAACTACCACTTTTTTGAAGGAAAGTTCCTACTGTTAGGCAAGCAGATGTCTATTTCTGTTATTCATAGGTCTAGGAGATAATGTCACTGTGAGTATAGATCATTGCCTAGACAACTTAAGTAGTGTTTTTGGCATCAGAATCTAGCAGCTGAACTATACCTGGTTCAAAATAGAATGGGGAAAGGGGAAAAACCCCACATCCTCTTGAGTAATTCCTTTTTTTCCCAAGGACAGAAGAGACAAGAGGTATTATGGGGATGATGCTCTTCCTTTTCAGTGGATAAGCACATCATTACTCCTAAGCATCTCATTCTTCAAGGGGAGTAAGATTACAATGACAGCCAAGATAGAATGGAACTTCTGCAATCTGCTGAATATCCTGCCTCACTGCCTTAAAGAACTGATAGAAGAGCAAAAGCTAAAAAAGTGAATATCTCCTTTAGCAATTTCTGTCATAAATAAGCCAAACAAATTTCTTCCCTGATCTCATGAGAGAAATTAAACTGGAAGTTCAAATATTTTCTCTCCTATTGAGATTAATTTATGATTGCATTGCTGAAGAGACAGAGTGAAGCAATTTCTTCTCCACTTAAAAGAGAAACTAACCATGAAATCCTGATACTTCTGGGAATTACTGTATATTTGGAATATGAAGTATATTAACATATATCTTACAAAAATGATTTTGGACAGTTTCCAATATCACAAAAATCTTCAGTTTTGTCACAAAGCATTAAGAGTTTCAATTATTATTATCTTTTTCTCCACTATATATAGCTAATGTCTTTGCATGATACCTTGTAAATAAAATAAAAAATCACTTACCATTAACAATGTATTTATCATCATATGAACATTTTAATAATAATGCGAGTCGAATATTGACCACATGACAAAAAATTGTGGGCCAAAATTCTACCCTGAGTTGCACCCATATAACCCAACTGAAGTCAATTTTGATGTCAATGGGGTTGCTCAGATATAAATGAGAGGAAAATGTTATAAGACACAGTTCTTTCTTTTTAATCCTGTGCTTTTTGGAATTACATAGATGTGCCTTCAAATATTCAGTGTTAGATCTTTCATACTACTCTCTTTCCAAATACTTCTTTCCTTACTCTCATTCAATAAAACCTTTGTGCAACTTCAGTGTATAGTGACTAGCACTTGCTGAACTTGAAAACAAAAACAGTGAACTGCACATATGGTATTTATATAATAAATAAATTCATTACCCTATAAGTTGATCTTTGTTTTGTTCCACAAGAGTGGGAGGAACATTAGAAACGATGACTTGCATATCCAACTGATTGACCACAGAGACCTGAAAACACAGGAATGAAATATAGTTGGTCTTTTCATGAATAACATTCTCCCAACACAAAAACAACAGGATAATTGTTTTCCTGTCTTCAAAGCCATGCCCTGTTGTAGTGATTTCACATTTCAATTGTGTAAGTGAATTGGGAAGCCTTGCTTCGCTTAGTAGCCAAAACAGTAGGGCAAGGATTTAACTACAAGTGAGATGTAGCACTGAATGAGAATTGTTGAATTTGAGGGGATTTTAAGCTGGTTTTATTTCCAGTTTAAGGCATTATGGGTATCTCAACTGCCATATTGTTTACATTTCTTTAATAGCAATGCAGATTTTAGTTTAATTCAAATAAATTAACAATACTGTGTTACTAAACTACAACAGCTTGTCACAATTCTGATTGTATCATTGTAGATAAAGTCACCAATAAAAGTTTTTATTTTCATGTTTAGTTCTATTTTGTTAGTTTCTTCCAAAGGGGTCTGAAAATATAAATACCACACAGTTTATGTTCCCTTATCTTGCATATCTGACCTCCTCTCTCTTAATACACAGGTCAGAAAATAATGTGTACTGTCAACCTTTTTTAATTACACACAATCAAATACTATTTTTTCCACCATATCCCTGCCTTATTCAGTGCATAGAATGGATAATACCTAGTGAATAGCCTGCTCCATGAAGTACACTAAAGTCCTTGTGACTGCCAGTCCACATGGAAGGTGCTCTGATACAATAATGATGGGCAGTAATACAAAATCCTAAACCACAAGATAGCTATTCATTTTTATCTTCATCATTCAGTACGTGTTCATGTCTTATTTACTGCATACCATTTACATTCCACAGTTAGTGGTTCACAAACAATTAATTATCTTCAAAACAACCCTGCAAGGTAGGGAAATATCCCCATTTTACAGATTGGGATCTGAGACACCAAGTGATTAAAGCAAAAAACTCAATTATCCACTAATTTTGGGCATCCAACTCGATTAATAGATTCCAATGTCAGAAGGGACCATTGTGATCATTTGACTTTCTGTACACCATCTTCCATGGAAATTCCCCAAAATAATTCTTAGAGAATATCTTTTGAAAAACATTCAATCTTGATTTTAAAATAACCAGTGAAGGAGAAACTACCACACCCTTTCATAAATTGTTTCAATGGATTATTACTCTTACTGTTTAAAATTTGCATCTTATTTCCTGTTTGATTTTGTCTAGCTTCAACTTCCAGCCTTTGGATAAGCTTATAACTTTCTTGACTAGATGGAAAAGCCCTTTATCAAATATTTGTTCCCCATGTTGGTATTTATAGACCGTACAATCAAATCACCCATTAACCTTCTCTTTGTTGAACTAAATAGACTGAGCTCTTAGAGTCTATACGCCGTGTTTTCTAATCCTTTATTCATTCTTGTGGCTCTTCTCTGAATCCTCTCCAGTTTATCAGATCCTTGAATTGTGGACACAGTATTACAGCAGTGGTCGCACCAATGCCAAAGAGGCAAAATAACTTCTCCATTAGTACTCAAGATTCCCCTGTTTATGCATCTAAGGATAGCATTAGTCCTTTTGGCCATACTGTCAGCTCGTGTTCATCCACCAAAATCCTCAAAACTTTTTCAGTCACTGCTTCCCAGTACAGAGTCACCCTTTGGGTAAGTATGGCTCACATTCACATTTAGTCGTATTAAAATGCACAGTGTGTGCTTTTCAGCTTACCAAGTGATCCAGATCACTCTATGCCAGTGACCTGTCTTCATTATTTATCATTCCCCCAGTTTCTGTGTCATCTGCAAACTTTATTTGTGATAATTTTATGTTTTCTTCCTGATCTTTGATAAAAATGTTAAATAATGTTGATATTGAGTGTGATAAGATATACTCTGTGGATGTCTAGCATGCTGTATTATCTTTGAGTAAATAGGACATATAGACATATTGCTATAGTACATACGTATGTTTTTTCAGGGATTCAGAAAGCTTTTGTTTTGGGGAAAAATAACTTCAGTGTCTTGAAAAGATCATATTCACAAATTTCATGCCCATCCCTTCTATCTCTTTGGATCAGAAACTTTATCTAGGGTTAAAATGTCCTCAGCGTATCAGGAATAATTTCAAGAAGATATTGACAGGTTCATATACTTACAAGTACTTCGGATTTGCTGCTCAGTCCTTTCCCATAATTGTCAGTTGCAATGACCTGAAACTTGAAATAGGACCTTCTCATATTTTTGAACAGCATGGCAGTTTTTATAAGCCCTTCATAGGCTTCGATCACAAAACCTTCTTTGCCATCCTTGATTGGGGGTATGATGAGTCTGTACTGCATGGCACTGTAATTTCCAGTGTCTTTATCATCAGCCTAGTAGGAAAAATAAAATAAGCAGAAATGAATTAGGTAAAATATGTGCGCAAAGAGTCATTAGCATTGTCCTTTAAATATAGCTGGAAACTGGTCCAGTGGACCTTTTCCACTCATGAATGTATGATGCAAGTCTGATAGTGGATATCATTACTGAACGGTCCATTTAACTCCGCTGAAAACAGTCTTTACTTTTCTGGCAATTTCCTTTTCCTTTGTTGGCAAACTGTTCCTAAAGAAATGAAAGCTACAAATGTACTTTTCAGATTTAAAACATACTGGACAGGTAAATGCATTTTAATTATGATATCAAGTATGTGGCAGAGGTAATTTTTCCAAGTTTAGTCTAACTAAAAGAAGGTTGAAGGGAGATATGATTGCCCTCTTTAAATATATCAGAGGGATAAATACAGGAGAGGGAGAGGAATTATTTAAGCTCAGCACCAATGTGGACACAAGAACAAATGGGTATAAACTGGCCACCAGGAAGTTTAGACTTCAAATCAGACGAAGGTTTTTAACCATCAGAGGAGTGAAGTTTTGGAATAGCCTTCCAAGGGAAGCAGTGGGGGCAAAAGATCTATCTGGTTTTAAGATTCTACTTGATAAGTTTATGGAGGAGATGGTATGACGGGATAATGGGATTTTGGTAAGTAATTGATCTTTAAATATTAGGGTAAATAGGCCAAATCCCCTGAGATGGGATATTAGATGAATGGGATCTGAGTTACCCAGGAAAGAATTTTCTGTAGTATCTGGCTGGTGAATCTTGCCCATATGCTCAGGGTTTAGCTGATCGCCATATTTGGGGTTGGGAAGGAATTTTCCTCCAGGGCAGATTGGAGAGGCCCTGGAGGTTTTTCGCCTTCCTCTGTAGCATGGGGCATGGTTGACTTGAGGGAGGCTTCTCTGCTCCTTGAAGTCTTTAAACCATGATTTAAGGACTTCAATAGCTCAGACATAGGTGAGGTTTTTCATAGGAGTGGGTGGGTGAGATTCTGTGGCCTGCGCTGTGCAGGAGGTCGGACTAGATGATCAGAATGGTCCCTTCTGACCTTAGTATCTATGAATCTATTAACCTAATTATTAATGTAAAAGGGAGCAGTAGGAAAACCATATGAACCTAGCATCTTCCCCTAACAACCATGTATCCACCTAAGGATTTCTTCTGTCTCCTTACAGACATTCTGCTACCTTCCTGATTTAACAAGTTTATTTTCAGATTAATAATAATATGAAAATAAATCTTAAATGAGATTCTGCTGCACAGATTTCACAGCCCAAGTGGGGGAAGGGGATACAAAGCTGGCTTAAAGTCAGCTTTATACTTCCTAATCATGAGCAGCTCTGTGGTGAGGCTCCTGGCGTAATTTAGACAGCTCTGGGGGCCTAAATGAAGGCAGCTTCTTGGCACTGAAGTGATGCCTGGAATCCACAGCACTGTATACTATTGCTATTCCCCTGACATGTCCCTCCCATCCCAGCTCCACCTCCATCACACACCCCTCCCATGTCATTCCAGGGGCTGTGCTCCACAGTGCCTGTGCTGAAGGTATTCCCCCCCCCATACAGACACACACACCAGCCAAATACAGGGCTTTTAGGGCCTCTTTACACCATTCTGGCTTTTTTGCTTAGTATAAAGGGGTTGGAGTGGTGCTGAAGATCTCACCACTGGTGTTTACATGATCAAACCATTAGACTGGGGCATTAAAGAGTGCCAGCTACTGACTAAACCGTCCCTACAACATTCTAGCATTTATTGATAGCCTGTCATTCAAGTACTGACATGGTGAAACCTTTTTTTAGTTTGTAATTGCAGCCAAAGTTGGCTATGCTGCTGGTATTAACATTATTGTTACAAAGGGTCTGGGTCTCTGTCTATAATTCATAGCTCATCATAAAACAAAACAAAAAACTGCTTGGGGTGGGGTAGGAGGGGATCTATCAAGAAGCCCGAATGAAACTGCTACAGCCAGTCAAGTGGACTGTGAAAGACAATAGCTGAGCAAAGTATCTTTGAAAGGCTGCCATTAATCATTGTTAAGGATTTTCTCTTCCTCAATAATGCATGATGTAGAAGGTGAGGAATGAAACCATTTTACTAACTCCTATTGTGTATCTTTCTCTTTAGAAAACTGGGGAAACTAGGAAGGGGATTTAATAAGCACATGTAGAGGAGACACAGGGAAGAGGAGTCTTTCTCTAGTCAGCAGTACAATGCTGACTGGTGAACCAGTAGTCAAAGAGAAAGGGGTTGCTTTCAAGGAACATGAACAGTTCACTTATTTTTTCTTCTTTGTAACTAAGCAGAGAATGCCTTATCTAGTTGAGCTGTGAGAAGTGTAAATTTAGATATGTTAAGCAAACTATTTCTTATGCATAATTCCATTTTCTATCTATTTTAATGTTATTTTTATTAAGATTATTGCTGCATGGGCAATTTCACAGATTTCCTTTAAGAAAGGTGGTGAAGGGTAAAGAGTTTCTGGAACCAACATTCCCTTCTCAGTCTCCACCTGGGGTAAAGACAATGGCCAGTGCAATGTATCCTTAAGGCTGTGGTGGACAAACACATGATAAAAGACTGAGAGGATAGGACAGATGGTAGCGGTATTGGTCACAATCACACAGTAGAGCATTGCTTGCATTTTGGATCAGTACATTGTTGCAGGAACAATTAATTGTGAGTGCATTTCTTAAAATTCAGACATCTACCTTTCTGACTGTCTACAAGTTAGGTAGATGTTTAAATCCTATAAAATCATCATCATCATGTTCCCATTACGCTTCTGGTGTTTAGGGCAGCGACAAAGCTCCTCCACTCCTGACTGTTTCTGGCAAATTTTTAAATGGTTTCCCAGCTGTGCCCCTGTAAAAAGGTCCCAGTTATTTGTGGGGCTAAAATATGAGCCCAACATTGAGTTCAAGTAAGCCCCTTTTGAAAATCAATGCATAAATGTCTAACTAACTCACAAAAACAGGTCAGATTTGTCCTTAGGGTAACCCTACTGATTTCAGTGACCTTTCATAAGGATCCCACTTCAAACCATAATATATTCTTTTATGTTTTGAGCTTAATTTATTATGTTAAACATTCTACTCCATGTACTGTGAGCTAAATTGAGTACAAGGTGCGAACCAAAAATTACAAGTACGAGATTTAACATATTTTCTAGTGTGAATAAATTGAACAACTGTCTTGTCAAGCTTGAACGAAATAGAAGTGTTGCAACTGTCAGGCCTCAAACTTCCATATACTTCAAAATGTAAGCCTTGCAAAAACAAAGCTTAAGCTTGTGACTTGTGGTCAGGACACGCTCCAACCAGATAGGAATTTATGCTGACTCCGATGTACTCATCAACCCCAAATTACCCACATTCAAGATCTAATTGGCTACAGAAAATAAATAGGCCTAAATTATACGAACAACTAACAATTGGACATAAAAATTAAATATGCATCAATTATACAACTAGGGCAACCACATAAACAATGTGGCCCACCCTGATTGGTTGGTCTGTTCTAAAACATGGACGTCAAATCAGATAAAAAAAATGAAGGCACGGGACTGCGTGTGTGTGTTTTTGGTACCCACACCCACTGAACCGAAGGGATGTACACTTCTCGACTGTCTGGACCTGGCCAGTGCAGAAAGCAGCTGACTGAAGAAAAGGAGTACCCGTGGCACCTTAGAGACTAACAAATTTATTAGAGCATAAGCTTTCGTGAGCTACAGCTCACTTCATCGGATGCATTTGGTGGAAAAAGCAGAGGAGAGATTTATATACACACACACACACACACAGAGAACATGAAACAATGGGTTTATTATACACACTGTAAGGAGAGTGATCACTTAAGATAAGCCATCACCAGCAGCAGGGGGGGGGAAAGGAGGAAAACCTTTCATGGTGACAAGCAAGGTAGGCTAATTCCAGCAGTTAACAAGAATATCAGAGGAACAGTGGGGAGGTGGGGGGGTGGGGTGGGAGGGAGAAATACCATGGGGAAATAGTTTTACTTTGTGTAATGACTCATCCATTCCCAGTCTCTATTCAAGCCTAAGTTAATTGTATCCAGTTTGCAAATTAATTCCAATTCAGCAGTCTCTCGTTGGAGTCTGTTTTTGAAGCTTTTTTGTTGAAGTATAGCCACTCTTAGGTCTGTGATCGAGTGACCAGAGAGATTGAAGTGTTCTCCAACTGGTTTTTGAATGTTATAATTCTTGACGTCTGATTTGTCCCTCTGCCATGTTAATGTACATTGGCCAAACTGGACAGTCTCTACGTAAAAGAATGAATGGACACAAATCAGACGTCAAGAATTATAACATTCAAAAACCAGTTGGAGAACACTTCAATCTCTCTGGTCACTCGATCATAGACCTAAGAGTGGCTATACTTCAACAAAAAAGCTTCAAAAACAGACTCCAACGAGAGACTGCTGAATTGGAATTAATTTGCAAACTGGATACAATTAACTTAGGCTTGAATAGAGACTGGGAATGGATGAGTCATTACACAAAGTAAAACTATTTCCCCATGGTATTTCTCCCTCCCACCCCACCCCCCACTGTTCCTCTGATATTCTTAGAGACTAACAAATTTATTAGAGCATAAGCTTTCTGAAATCTCATATTCTTGTTAACTGCTGGAATTAGCCTACCTTGCTTGTCACCATGAAAGGTTTTCCTCCTTTCCCCCCCCCTGTTGCTGGTGATGGCTTATCTTAAGTGATCACTCTCCTTACCATGTGTATGATAAACCCATTGTTTCATGTTCTCTGTGTGTGTGTGTGTATATAAATCTCTCCTCTGCTTTTTCCACCAAATGCATCCGATGAAGTGAGCTGTAGCTCACGAAAGCTTATGCTCTAATAAATTTGTTAGTCTCTAAGGTGCCACGGGTACTCCTTTTCTTTTTGCGAATACAGACTAACACAGCTGCTACTCTGAAAGCTGACTGAAGAGTAACCTATTTTTGGACAAATGCAGGGTAAGTCTACGGAGTAAAAAAAGTCTGGTCGCTCGAGCTGAATTGATCACAGTTGTATCGATACTTTAGAATAAAATCAATAGTAGGTGGCTGAAGCATAATAGCTTTGCATGTATTTGTGCTTGTCTTTTAAATAGTCCAAGCAGATGCATGTAGTGCTGTTGTCCATCAGTTTTATGTTGCCTTTGAAATAGTTTGTCTCCAGGAATATAGAGCTGGTGAATAATAGCTTTAATTATGCTTGTCTTTGGGGCTTTTATTATGACCTGCCAGGACCAGCATATGTAGAGTCACTGTTCAGAAACTCACAAATGGTCCACAATATTACATGTACTTGCACTTGTCTTCAATATAATCTGACTTTTGTATTAATTCTTATTCAGTGCTCGTCTTTGGTTTTCCTTTTCTTGTTTTGTCTATGCTATTATAGTCAAAATCATTAAAAGGCTTTCTTGAGAAATAATTAGTAGTTCTTACTTATTTTATACAGACACCACTTAACCTCATTAAATCTGTGTTGGGTGGTGGGAAGTACTGAACACCTTGGGGTGAAATAGGGCCCCAAGGCATGCCTTCTTCTTCCTTTATCTCCTCACCTAGTATTAATTATACTTGTTTAAAAATTGAATGATAGTTGATAACACACAGAAATAAAACCTCAATGGCATCATCTAATCTGTGGATTGTGGACAGATAAGAAAGGCTCCTTTCAGTTCTATTAAGATCCATCTTTTCTGTTTGTTCTCAGGGAGCTTTAAATCCTCCATTTATTCACAAATGAGATTAGAAAGCCTTCATCCAGAGTAACAATGGAAGCCTCTATATTTAAAAGTAACACTCTGTATAATCCACACAGAAGACTACATATTTACAGTACAATAAATAGGAATGAAATAGTTTATGAAAAAAATCATGTTCATGTACAGTAATTACTTTTTAAATCTTAATATCTTAGCTATTTTTAACAAATAAAGTAGCTCTGTGCCCTTGTCAACATCCTGGCCATTAATCGTCATGTACCAGGCCTCAGTTTGTCTACTTGTGAGGATGTAGACAAACAATAAGACATTTAAAACCAGAAATTTCTGCACTTTCTGAAGCCCAAAAATAACCCCAAGCAAAATTTCATTTTAAATTACAGACAGTACAATCCAGACATCCTGTAGTCTCTATACTGAAAACATATTGATTCAATTTATTTTATTTAGCAAGAGTCTGTTGTCAAACTATTTACACAAGATGGCTTGATCAAGTCACACTCTTTGTTTATTTGTTCCTTGTTAGCTTTTATATAAATTCTGACTGCCCCTGTTCTCTAGAATAAGGAAGGGCATTAATCCTCTTCCACCAAGAATGCACACGAAGAAGGCACCTAGAATTTGGCAATGGAGCTGTGGAGCACGAAGGGGGTACATCATTCTTTGTATTTCTCATGGCTCCAGAAAATTTTGTATAAAAAAATGGCAGGTAAGGCCATGGCTCTGCCACCTCTGCACACCAGCAAGAGAGGGCTGGCTAGACATTTTTGGTATGCCAAGTACTACTTCTCAGCCTGATTCCTTTAGAACCCAGAAGAAATGATGTCTTACAATGACATAATGCCTTCTGAGAATGGAAACAAGCAAGCAACTTCATGCTTTCTCCTATGCTGCCCCTCATGCTTGGGAGGAGCTCTTCATAAACATCTACAAAACTAGCTCATTATCCTTTATATAACTGTCCTCACAACTCTCCTTTCCTGCAATGCCTACAAAACACTTGACAATGATTAAGCTAGTGATGTGCTAAGACTACTGCCTACCATGCTGAAAAATACAGCCTCATCATTTCCTTGACCTCCCTGTCTGTCTCTCTGTATCCAGCTGTTGTCTCTTGTATTATACTTTGTAAGCTTTCTGGGGCAGAGACCATCTTTTTGTCCTGTGTTTGTATAGCGTCTGGCACAGGGGGGTTTTGTTCCATGACTAGGGATCCTAGGTGCTATAATAAAATAATATAAATATAATAATAATAAATAATAATAATGGTCTTATGCTGATGGACTTTTCTTCCCTCTCCAGTATGCCTTATAAGGGACATAATTTAACCCTTCCAATATACAGCAAATATTATTATTAAAGCCGACTCAATAGACTGGCTTACTCAAATGTTCCATGATATCTGGATCTCTGTGTATAGGTTTTAGGTGTGATAGGGATATAACCTATCATTTTTTCATATATGTAATTTCCACTGAAGTAGATCAGAATTTTATGTAAAATTCAATAGAAGGATATTGTCTTAAAACAGCGTTTGAAGCCAAACACAAACCACATTTCCTCTCAGTGTTTTACGGACAAACTACAAATTCTGATCCAAACCATTTGTGTTAAGGCAAAATGAGAATTCTTCACAAAAACTGTTTCACTTCTAAAGAAGGGTATGGCTGAAAAATTGCATGACATCCAGGCTACAGATACTGAACAATCAAATAAAATAGTTTTAATAATTTCACGATAAATTCCAAGGCACTTATTTAAAACCTCTAAAATTAATAGTTCAATTGATTAGGGATGTGGTAGATGTTGAACTTGGTTTTAATGGCCAAAACTGTGCCAAGACAAATAATTCCAGATCTTAGGTGCACATCCTCTAAAGAATTATGATCCAGAGTTCTTACGCTGATAGATACATCACCAGACCAAATGTCCTGGACCAGAGGTCTTGACGCAGTAAGTGAAATGCAAACTGATGGTTAAAACAAGGAACAGAAGAATTGTTCTGTGTATCATACTTTAAAACATTGGCCCTCATCCTCAGATGTGCCAAACTCAAGCCCCAGCACTAAGCCACCTTTTCTTCCAAAAATAATGTATGCATTTGAAATTTTGTCCTTTGTCTCTATGGATGAAATGCTGTCCTTGATATCAATGAGAATTTTGCCATTGAGAACAGTGGGGCCAGGATTTCACCCTATGTACCTTGGTTTACCCACCTGTATAATGCGGATAATAATACTTTACCAACAGGGGGGTTGTGAAACTTATGACCACTTATGACCACAGCCTAAATTTAAGCTTCTAAATCCATATATAGCCCTTTAAATAAAAGTGGATTCATTTTCTGATACGCCAAGAACCCAGAATCCCAGGGATATAGAGCACATGGAACTCTTTGGATGAAAGTTGCCAAGGGCAAATCATTCCAAGTAAGCCAGAAGATTTTTTATAGCCTGATTACAACTGTCCTTAATTTCCAATTTTCCTTTGCAGCTTTAATTATACTTTGCTAAAACATAATGAAACTTAGTGTCATGTTCAACTTTACCGAATCACCAGAGAGAGCCTGTGAGCTGTCATTTATGTAACATGCTAAAGTCTTTTTAGCACAAGATAGGTATGTTTGCTATTCCTATAATTTGTCATGAAGGTAAATATTTTTGTCACTTCATTGGGAGAGATATATGATGTCTCAAGGGTTGTGATATGACTGTCAAAGAAGAGAAAGAGCTCAAGTTAATATTATGGCAGTATATCTTTCTTTTGCTTATCTGGCAGAAATAAATATGCTGATGTCTCCTGAATTCTGTTACAAATGATTACTGATAAATATTTATGTCCTTAGAATTATTGGGCTAAATTTAATGATGATGTAATTGGGCGTTACTCCATCTGCGTGAATGGTTAGTTTGAGCCATGTTTTTTCTTTTTATAAACTAGTCACATTTTTATGATGGTCAAACATTGTTACGTACTTTAGGCCTCGATATTAAGAGTATTTAAAACTTTGTCATTAAAGTTACATTTCATAACTTCTTTGGCAATTTTCTCTTGAAACAACAAATAAGAATTGGGAATAATAAATAAATATTACTAGTTCAAACATACAGCAAATCACTAGCAAAATTAAAATACCTGACATTTCATTGGCTATTAGAAATGAAAACAGAACCAACATTGGATTCCCAAAAGGTTATTTATCTTCCAAGAGGGAATGGTAAGCTGCAGTTTCGCCTATTCCTACATTCAAAATCCCACACCCTACTCTAAAGCCCAGTATGGCAAACTCAGCAGGATACAAAGTATAACTATACTGCTGTTGACATAACACAAATCAGGTCCTGACATTTTTCTTTAAAACACAGAAACAAAATAGCACTTTCTGAATTTTTTTTATTATAAATTGAACTGATTGGGAGGACAGATGTAAGATAAAGTCTGGAAATGTCCGGGACTCACAGCTGATCAATAGCAGAGTCAAGATGGGATTTGGAGGGCAGGAAATGAAAGAGGAGTTCAGAGTAGGAGAGAAGATGCACAAGGATGCATGAGGAGAGAAGTATATGGTATTGGACTAAGTAACATAGATCCTTCTGGTGGTGTTTCTATAGATATAGCAAGTTACAATATGTTTTTGCATATTTTTCTCTCTGGCTCTGTGTGTGTGTGATCCTTACACTGTAGCTGCTCCCAAAGCAAGCTCAAGAAGCCACAGAAGATTGGAGATGTATGGATAGAATGCTGCATATGGACATCAGTATAGTAGGAGGCAGTCAGAGACTCTAGGGTAAAAAAGCAGTCCATTGGAAAAGTAACACCAATTCCAGGGACCTGGAGGTAGGTGACAGTGTAATGAAACATAGTGGCAGAGAGAAAAGACCAAAAAACCGGACAAAATAAAGAATAAACCAATGGTTAGAACAAACTGACTGCAATGAAAATCTGTAAAAAAACAAAGCATAAATGCTGGTGCTTCAAAAGCAGTGGACTAGCAGATGTGGGCTAGCTTTTAGAACTGCAAATACTCACCAAGCTGTATATTCCTGCAGGCACAAATGATATTGCCAGCAGCATTTGAATATGCCATCTGCTTAGTGCCATTAAACAAGAAAAGAAAAGAAAAGAAAAGAAAAGAAAAGAAAAGAAAAGAAAAGAAAAGAAAAGCTGATTCATTTTATGAGCCCCTTTAGCATATTCTGACTCATGATTAAGGGTGACCTTGCTAGGGAATCTGGAATGCACATGGGACTGATAATGGGTTTCCAACTCTAGGTTATTAGTTTGAATCTAGCTCACGTCGGCAGTGACAAAAGTTGTTATTGTCTGATGGCTGGTTTAGTAACTTATGAATTAATGGTTTCAGTGGAGTCTCTAGTGACCATCACAAACAAGGCACCAACATAACTGTCATTCCCGCTGGTAGTTTCAGTAAAAAGGTCACAGATTTTGTTGTAGATTGAGCTCTGTATCACTCTCCTCCAGGTCAGGTTAGAAGTACATTAACAGAATGGTGTGGGGAAGCCTGCAGTGCTGATACTGCCCGAGCTGTGGCTGTTCTCTATAGAGATATTCAAGCTTTAGAGATGTCAAAACAGCACCTTTCATGAAGGCCACATTAATCTGGCTTTGTTTGTTACATTGTTCTGTATTAAAAGAAAATGATTGAAATCTAGTAGAAATATTGCAGATCTGTATCTTTGCAAATCTATCTGAGCTTCCACTGAAGTCAATGAAAAATACAGGTGGTCAGCACCTTTTAAATCATGCCTAAACTTCAGTTCCAGTGTCTAAATACTGGTTTAGAAATCTTTCTTTAGATACCCAGGTTTGAAAATGTTAACATAAATTATTATTATACTCTACACACCAAAATTTTAAATAAAATATAATTAATAAACAAAAAACTACATGAGGGAAAAACAAAATTATGTTCTTTAGTAAAAGTTTTAGAGCACTGACATATTATCTAGAGATATGTTCCTAGAAAGAAATTATCTTTGAGTTTGAAGTTATCATAGTATTATTCTTAGGACATCAAGCAGCTTCCTGACAGGAGGCCAAATGTCATAGCAGATGTGCGTGTGCACTGCTGTCATGGCTAATACTTTTCAAAGTGGATTTTCACACTACCTCTGCTTAACATGTTCTTTTCTTCCTAGAGATTATTTTGCCACTTTTAAATGGCATTTTAACTAATAAAAGACTGTGACGGGCAAAGTGCTGTCACCATATGTCCTCTTCTATATACAAAAGTATAAATGGAAAAGATAAAACTAAATTTCTAAAGGAAAACATTTTCAAAGCATCTGTGATGCAGGCTCAGTGACACTCTTCCATCAATATCATGGTCAGGTCATCATTTTCAGTTGTAGGAAAGAGAAACCATACAAAAGGGGTTAAAACAATTAGAAATATGGACAGAAAATAACAAAATGAAATTTAATTTGGAGAAAAATAAAAAAAAATCCTGTTTTCTATATGCATGCACTACTCTTACTGCACACTTATGCACAGGGCTTTATATATGAATTTACTGATGGATTTAGATGGGTACATTATGTGATAGTTAACATCAATCTAATCTTTGCAAGGAATGTAAGTAAAAAAAATAATCCCCACTTCATCACACAAAAAGCTATATCATAAAACAATTACTTTTCTATAAGAATATAAATTTGATTAATTGGTAGGGAAATACCTGAACTGTGACTAAAATTATGATGATATTGTAAAAGGACATGGTGATTTTACTAGAATTAATGTATGATGCTTTACTTCATCATGCCTTACTCAAAAATAATCATGTAACAGTAATAAAGAAATGTTAGGTTAGATAACATTACTAAGTGCGCACACACAAAATAGAAATGGTCTGAAATGAGAATTCTGTCAACCACAATGTAAGAATAAGGTTAACTAGAGGAGATACAAATGCATTACAGACTTCATTAGGTCTATCATCATCAAACTGTTTTGTTGGCTTCATGATAGAGTCATTAATAACAAATGTAGATCAGCCACTTCCAGAGATTTTAATTCACTGATATTTAGTCTGGCAAACTACCTTTTCTGGAAACATGTTTTCACCTTTATGGCCCAAACTTCTAAATTCTTACCCAGACAAATAAGCCTTACAAATTCTGGTGAATTCAGCACAAAACCTGTCCATATAATTAGCTGGGATTTTATTTGCTTATTTGAATGCACTTGGGCAAGCAAAGTGTTAGACATATGAGTAGCAGAAATCAAAACACTTGCATAAACCAGCACAAATGTATTTGGGAGAGAATTGACACTGGAAGAGTTTTCACAGCCATTTTGGAAAGCTCTATTATTTATAGAATGGATTTGTCAAACAAGAATGTTTGTTTATAATCTGCCTACATAAAACAAAGATTATTTTTCATAAAGTTCATAAAGGTTAAGTGGTCAAATCAAGGAACAGAAACAATATGAATGTGACTTAAGTGACCAACACACAGCACAAGTAGTGAATAACAAATACTGACCAGTTCATAACCAAACTATAGGGTACAATTATTTGCACAAACTATTTGCTGAACAATTTTGAATAACAAACAAATGAATAAAAATTGTGATTTGTTTGCACAAAGTTCATTAAAAAAAGAAAAAGGGCAAAGTTCATTTGATAAAATGGTCACAATGAATAATCTGAAGTTGATTCCTTAATTTGTAGATTATAAAGCCAAAAGGGAATATTGCGATCATCTAGTTTGATTCACATGGTAATCATGGTATTCTCAAGGTAATCAATAAGACTGCTCATGAAAGCAAGCATACTCATATGAGTATGGATTAGTGGCATCAGGCCTCAAACTGTATCCAATTAAATCCTCTGGAAAGGAAAAGAAAACTTTTACACGCATCTTAAAAGCGTAAAAGCCAGAATCAATGACTGTGGCCTTTTGTGTTGCACCATATGGTGGATGTAATCAATTCTTTAAAAACTGGAGATTTAGGGGAATATTTATCAATGTATCAGTTTTTCTATTTTAAAAACACTTCTTAGGAATAGAGAGTTTGGGGAAAACTATTAAGATAAAAGTGAACTATTAAATAATTGGGTCTAGAGAATAGGTGAATAATCTAAATTTATTAATTTTTAACAGCTGGATTATTTTCTTTCTTTCTTTCTTTCTTTCTTTCTTTCTTTCTTTCTTTCTTGGCACTTGCTGCCTAAATCAGTCAAATGGATGGAGAAAAGAGAATAACTGGAATAATTTTAGCCATAGTTTTATCACAGTCCACTCAAGTTATTTAACAGTTCTAAAGTTAACCTTATACTTTTAGCCTTCTTAGATAATGATTAATGAACAAAGGCTTTAAGAAATGTTCACCTGTCTGTTCTATTCAGGTTCTTATACTATGCCCATCACTCTGGTATCTTACCACCTACTGGGACATTGCTGTAGTGACATGAAAAAGAACAATTTGAAGTACATATTTAAACTTTTCATTTCCCCATCACTTCAGACATTAAATTATCAAAGTAAAGAAAATACTGAGGAAAAATGAGTCATATTTTAAAATCAGAGAGATTAAAACTGGGAATGCAAAATGTTTGAGAAAATGTGCCAATAAAACACCATTACAGTAAAAAGTCAACTTCCTCCGTTAATCCCCCAAAAGTAATGTGTGTCACTTATTCTTTGTAAAATAGGTTGAGTGTATTGTGTAGAATGAAGTCAGGTTCTAATAATGAGGTGAAAAGTAAAAGGTGTATGAAAACACCAACTGATATGCAAAATAACTTACAATAATCTAAAATGTAATTAAAAACAAATCTCAGAATGCAAAATGCATAGATTAATAGCTATGATTAGTACATGTTTATTTTTAATTCACACAGTCATAACATTTGACCATGGGAATGACAGCAGAGGATGAACAGCTATGACTTAGAATTCCTGAAGACACAAAATTGCATAAAAGGGACACAATGAAAGAAGGCAGGGGTTTCTATAATTCCAAGCAGCAACATGTTCTGGTTTAGCCCTTAAAATTTTGTTCTGGATACAAACGTAACAAAAACAATTAGAACAGTAATAAAAGCAATTATCCAGACTGCTGTTCCAGCTAACTCACCACTGCAGTCCCAGGTGCAATGTTTCCAGGATGAAAGGGAAGCCCAAACAGCTAGGGCTTCCTCCTAATAAGTAACCAACAGCCACTCCAGTTGTTTCACCACCATGACTCCCCAATTGACATAATTTCTGGAGGGGATAATTTAATAGATTGCATTTATTTTTTGAGGAAGTGGTTTAATTTTATTTGTTATTGTGGTTCCAAAATGAAGAAGTTCTCTCCTAGAAAATGCAAAGTCTCCCCTACACCAGACTAGATCCTTAACCCTTGCTCCAGCCCCTTTGTGCTATTCAGGTGGCATAAATGTGATGGAAAACTGCCCTGTGAAGATAGGTGGGGATTATTTTTCACCAAGGAATCCACAAGTGGCCTAGCCAGCCTTATGTGACCTCCTTCAGTACTTTTCCAAATCACTGGGAACATGTGGAGTGTGTGGTCAATACCACATTTGTTCTAACAATTTTGGACTGATGGCACTGGCCCATTAACAGGGAGATAGCAGTGCCCATGTAAATTAAAGCAGCCATCAAACTGCTCTAACTTTTGGTAAGGGTCAAATTAGCTTCCAGCTACTCCAAGGTTCTGAGGAGTGCAAAGATGGCTTAAAGCCACCTTTGTCCAACCCCTCTGGTACTGCACCAGTACATATGGGTAACCTTAAGGATCTGGGCCACCACATGGTATGATCTTTGGAGAATTCTTTTGTGATTTAGTGCTGATTGAAGGATTTCTTTAAAGCCTTTTCTAATGGATAATAGAGTATTAATGCACTTTGGGAAACATTTTGGAAAAAGGAGGAAATGATTTTGTGAAGGCTGATTTATCAAAAATGTGTGGCTGTGTGAAGCTGTTTGCAGATTTGGAAAATTAGAAGCAGCCTTGGCCATGCAAGCGGGTGAAATTGAATTTATCACACAGTTCTGCAATTTCTCACTTGGTATCATCAACAGATACACAAACTTTAAAATGCAGGGACTAAAGTTTAGGGTACATGTACACTACAGCTGGAAACTGTGCCTCCCAGCCCAGGCAGCCAAATACATACTAGCTCTGCTCGAGCTAGCATACTAAAAATATTTTTACAGTGTTGCCAGTAGGTAGGATAGGCAGTGGCTTAGGCTACCCACCCGAGTAAGTATCAGGGAATCTGGGTGGTTTTGACTCCTGGTTACACTGATATTTTTAGTGTGCTAGTTGGAGCAGAGCTAGCATGTCTTTCTAGCTGGGAAGCATGCTCCTAGCTGCAATATACACATACCCTATGTTACACAAAGTGTCCCTATAGATCTTTCCCTGTCTATAAACATGCCTACTTGTTGAATTTGATACTATACAGATTTAAAAGGAACCAAAGGTTGATGATAAAAGTAGTAAAATCAACATTTTATTTTAGCCACTTTTCTTCACATGTTGTGATCTCAGTTTATAATAGAGCCAATTTTGATATTAATGCTACTTGTTAATTAGTATATGGGAGAAAAATCTCAGTTAAGATATTTTAAATAGAGGCAACAAGTTACAGAACCATTTGAAACCTGCTTTTTGGACCTTTTGTCTCTCTGACCTTATACCAACCATATACATGTTGAATAATTGGTATGGCAGTAGCAAAGGTCTCCATGTTTTATATCAGCTGATCACTGGACTAGTAATTAAAATTAACTGTCTTAACAATGGCTTTTAATATGTTAACATATATTTAAGATCCTCTTTCTGTTTCCATTTCCTGAGAAAAGGTGGAAGAATTTTAAAGAGTGGTCTTTTATTGGCTTTTCATCTACTAATAACCATCTTCCTAAAAAATCTGCAATAGCATATTGCTTTATCTGCTGTATATGGGCTTCTATTGAATGGAACATTTTCCACTACCAATCAGCTTTATTGTCCTTCTCTCCCATTTAAATGTGGATCCACTGCTAATTTATTCTCAAGTCTAGACTTTTCTCCCTCTCCCCACATCTTTTTAATATGTCTGTATGACAGCTTTTATTTTATTTTTTATTCCAAAAAACTTCATTACATTTAAAAACAGATGAATTTAAGAATAATATACAGAAGGCATCAGCTGATCACTGGACTAGTAATTAAAATTAACTGTCTTAACAATGGGTACCTTCAGTGGGTACCAACTCTCTTTCTAGCAAGTTTGGCTCCATAACTCATAATTATTTGTAAGATATGAGTGAGTACTCAAGCAAAGGACATGAATGGTGCTTTCATAAGAAGCATTAGAATTTTTATTCAAGCCATAGAATAAGAAGTTTTTTTTCTCTTGAACTTGTAACAGACAATGGTATTTATGACCAGAGCAACTGGAGTTCAATTTATAAACATTTAGGAGTGGCGTATTTGTTATAAATTTCCCTAAATGCAATATGCATAAACATTGGACTGAAAATTAATGACTACAATAACAACATTGTTCAGTACTGTTAAAGTGACACTAATTGTACTGAAAATTGTACTTACTACCTTGACTGGTGTTTCTTGTGCAAGGGCTAAAAAAGCTTGCCTGCCTGGTTTTAAATAAATGGCATACTTCAGTACATGCAATGCACTCAGCACAAATAAGTCCAAGATACCTTTTTTACATTTTGATAGTATTGTATAATGACAAATATGTAACTGTGATATACAGATTCAGTGAAAGAGACCTAGCAAACAACTTCTTAGAAGTCGAGGCTAGAGGGGAATACTAGTCAAGGGCAGTCTGGGATCTAAGAGGAGTCGGAGTGACTGTAGGACCACTGCATAACATTTCACACCTCCACCTAAACATTAACTCTACCCTCTGATTTAACTCGCCCTTGGTAATTAAAGCTCATGTTATTCTGACATACTATGAATATATTTTCTTTTTAAAAAGTTGGAAATACCTAAATAGACACTGATTTTTAACATTTCAAAAATATTATTGCTCCCTTGCTTGCTAAGGCTTGATGTAATTCACAAAGCTAAAACAAAGACATTTTATCTCTATCAGGATTAAAAAAAAATACTGAAAACCTTTTTTAGAAACCAAAAGTTAGCTCAGTAGAAGCCAGTTAAAAATCAACTTTTCCCAGCTAATACTTGCCATTTTATGACAGGTATCTTCTATTGTATGCATGTAGCTAATTTAGGTACAGTATTAAAAAACAAATAAATACCAATATGTAATACATAAAAGATTGTCTGCAGAACTGTACATGCCAAAAGATTTAATCAGAAAGTATTATTTGTCAGCTGGAACCAATTTCAATATAAAAAGCATCTCATTTCTAGATGATTCCAATCAATTTGTGAATATTTTCTTTCCCCACATCTGTCCTCACTAGCAGACATGGCTGAAAGTGGTAGGATGAAGCAAGCCTCTCTGCAAGGTCTCAAGTAGCAGAGAGGTAGCTGTGTTAGTCTCTATCCACAAAAACAATGAGGAGTCCAGTGGCATGAAAGCTTATGCTCAAATATATCTGTTTGTCTTTAACGTGCCACTAGACTCCTCATTGTTTTTGCAAGGTTCTGTGCTCTGAAGCTTTGCTCAAGAATTTATTGCTGAGTTTAGGAGCCCCACAGCAGGATAGATTCAAACACAGCACAAAGAAATATATATGTAGTGAGGAGTACAGGGAATATAACCAAACCTTTTGCAAATCACAGAAACACTTTTGATTTGGTGTGGATTAAAAAAGAGAGAAAGTCGGAATCATAGAATTGTAGGACTGGAAGGGATCTCAAGAGGTCATCTAGTCCCTGCACTCATGGCAGGACTAAGTAATATCTAGACTAACCGTGACACGTGTTTGTCCAACCTATTCTTAAAAATCTCCAGTGATGGAGATTCCACATCTCCCGAGGCAATTTACTCCAGTGTTTAACCACCCTGACAGTTAGGAAGTTTTCCCTAAAGTCCAGCCTAAACTTCCCTTGCTGCAATTTAAGCCCATTGCTTCTTGTCTTATCCTCAAAGGTTAAAGAGAGAATTTTTTCTCCCTGTCTTTGTAACAATCTTTTATGTACTTGAAAATTGTTATGTCCCCTCCTCAGTCTTCTCTTCTCCAGACTAAACAAACCCATTTTTTCAATCTTCCCTCATTAGTCATGTTTTCTAATCATTTTTGTTTCTCTTCTCTGGACTTTCTCCTATTTCTCCACATCCTTCCTGAATTGTGGTGCCCAGAACTGAACACAATACTCCATTTGAGTCCTAATCAGTGCAGAGTAGAGCACTGTCTTGCTTACAACACTGTCTTGCTTCTCATGTCTTGCTTACAACACTCCTGCTGATGCATCCCAGAATGATGTTTGCTTTTTTATGCAATAGTGTTATATTGTTCACTTGTATTTAGTTTGTGATCCACTATGACCTCCAGATCTCTTTCTGAAGTACTTTTTCCGAGGCAGTCATTTCCCATTTTGTATGTGTGCAACTGTTGCTTCGTAAGTGGAGTACTTTGTATTTGTCCTTTTTGAATTTCATCCTGTTTACTTCACACCAGTTTTCCAGTTTGTCCAGCTCATTTTGAATTTTAATCCTATCCTCCAAAGCACTTCCAACCCCTCCCATCTTGGTATTATAAACTTTGTAAGTGTACTCTCTCTGCCATTATCTAAATCATTGATGAAGATATTGAACAGAACCAGACCCAGAACTTATCCCTGCGGGACCCCACTTATTATGCCCTTCCAGATTGACTGTGAACCATGGATAACTACTCTCTGGGAATGGTTTTCCAACCAGTTATGCACCCACATTATAGTAGCTCCATCTAGATTGGATTTCTTTAGTTTATAAGTAGGTCATGTGAGACAGTGATCAACAGCTTTGCTAAATTCAAGATATACCACATCTCCCACTTCCCCCCATCCACAAGGCTAGTTGCCCTGTCAAGGAAAGCTATTAGGTTGCTTTGACACAATTTGTTCTTTACAAATCCATGCTGACTCTTACTTATCACCTTATTATCTTCCGGGTGTTTGAAAATTGATTGCTTAATTATTTGCTCTATTATCTTTCCGGTTACTGAAGTTAAGATGAATGGCCGGTAATTCCCAGTTGTCCTTAAGAATATAAGAAGGCCCTACTGGGTCAGACCAAAGGTCCATCTAGCCCAGTATCCTGTCTTCCGACAGTGGCCAGTGCCAAGTGCCCCAAAGGGAATGAACAGAACAGGTAATCATCAAGTGATCCATCCCCTGTTGCTCATTCCCAGCTTCTGGCAAACAGAGGCTAGGGACAACATTCCTGCCCATCCTGGCTAATAGCCATTGATGGACCTATCCTCCATGAATATATCTAGGTTTTTTTTAACCCTGTTGTGATCTTGGCCTTCACAACATCCTCTGGCAAGGAGTTCCACAGGTTGACTGTGTGTTGTGTGAAGAAATACTTTCTTTTATTTGTTTTAAACCAGCTGCCTATTAATTTCATTTGGTGACCCCTAGTTCTTGTGTTATGAGAAGTAGTAAACAACACTTCCTTATCTACTTTCTCTATACCAGTCATGATTTTATAGACCTCAATCATATCTCTCCTTAGCCATCTCTTTTCCCAGCTGAAAAGTCCCAGTCTTATTAATCGCTCCTCATACAGAAGCCATTCCATACCCCTAATCATTTTTGTTGCCCTTTTCTGAACCTTTTCCAAGTCCAATACATCTTTTTTGAGATGGGGCGACCACATCTGCACACAGGGCCAGTGCAAGGATGTTTTGTGCCTTAGGCGAAACTTCCATCTTGCACCTGCCCCCCTCCAGAACCCTGTGGCAGCTCCCCTCCGCACCCCCCCTCGGCCCGGGGAGCCCCACCTGTGGCAGCTCCCCACCGTCCCCTCCCCCGTGGCAGCTCCCCGTTGCCGCCCCCCCTCCCCTCATCCTGGGGAGCCCCCCCGTGGCAGCTCCCCACCCCAGCTCACCTCTGCCTCCTCCCCGAGCATGCCGCCACTTGTCCCGCCTCCCAGGCTTGTGGCGCCAATCAGCTGTTTAGTGCACAAGCCTGGGAGGGAGAGAAGCAGAGTCGGGTGGTGCTTAGGGGAGCAGATGGAGCAGAGGTGAGCTGGGGCAGGGAGCAGTTCCCCAGTGCACTGTCCCGCCCCCTGTTACTTGCTGCACACAGCCCTCCCCGCTCCCCCCACCCCAGCTCACCTCTGCTCCACCATCGCCCCCAGCCACTTGGCGCCCTAGTTAACCACCTAGCTCACCTAGTGATTGCACTGGCCCTGTCTGCACACAGTATTCAATATGTGGAAGTACCACAGATTTATATAGAGGCAACATGATATTTTCTGTCCTATTTTCTATCTCCTTCTTAATTATTCCCAGCATTCTTTTTGCTTTTTTGACTGCCACTGCACATTGAGTGGATGTTTTCAGAGAACTACCCACAATGAGTCCAAGATCTCTTTCTTGAGTGGTAACAGCTAATTTAGGTCACATCTACACTACCCGCTGGATCGTCGGGTAGCGATCCCCAATCGCTTTGCCGTCGACCCAGGAACTCCATCACGGCGAGAGGCGGAAGCAGAGTTGACAGGGGAGCAGCGGCCATCAGTCCAGCACCACGAGGATGCGAAATAAGTGATTCTAAGTCAATCGAAGATATGTTGAGTTCAGCTACGCTATTCTTGTAGCTGAAGTTAAGTATCTTATATCTATCCCCACCCCCAGTATAGACCAGGCCTTAGATACCATCATTGAATATGAATAGTTGGGATTATGCTTTCCAATGTGCATTACTTTGCATTTATTAATATTCAATTTTATCTGTCATTTTGTTGCCCAGTCACCCAGTTTTGAGAGATCCTTCTGTAGCTCTTCGCAGTCTGCCTGGGTCTTAACTATCTTTAGTAATTTTGTATCATCTGCAAATTTTGCCACCTCACTGTTTACACCTTTTTCCAGATCATTTCTGAATATGTTGAATAGGACTGGTCCCAGAAAGACCCCTGGGGGACACCACTATCTACCTTTACATTCTGAAAACTGATGATTTATACCTACCCTTTGTTTTCTATCTTTCAACCAGTTACCAATACATGAGAGCACCTTCCCTCTTATCCTGTGGCAGCTTACTTTGTGTAAGAGCCTTTGGTGAGTGACCTTGTCAAAGGCCTTCTGAAAATCTAAGTACAATATATCCACTGGATCCCTTTGGTCCACATGCTTGTTGACCCCCTGAAAAAATTCTAGTAGATTGTTGAGGCATTATTTCCCTTTACTAAAACCATGTTGACTCTTTCTCAACAAATTATGTGCATCTATATGTCTGACAATATTGTTCTTTATTATTGTTTCAACCAGTTTGCCCAGTACTGAAGTCAGGCTTACAGGCCTGTAATTGCTGGGATCACCTCTGGAGCCCTTTTTAAAAACTGGTGTCACATTAGCTATCCTCCAGTCAACTGGTACAGAAGCTGATTTAAATGATAGGTTACAGCTAGTTGTTCTGCATTTTCACATTTGAGTTCCTTCAGAACTCTTGGGTGAATATCATCTAATCCTGATGACTTATTGCTGTTTAATTTATCAGTTTGTTCCAAAACCACCTCTAATGATACCTCAATTTGAGACAGTTCCTCAGATCTGTCACCTAAAAAGAATGGCTCAGGTTTGGGAATCACCCTCATATCCTCAGCCATGAAGACCGATGCGAAGAATTAATTTAGTTTCTCTGCAATGGCCTTATCGTCCTTGAGTGCTCCTTTAGCACCTCGATAGTCCAATAGTCCCACTGGTTGTTTAGCAGGCTTCCTGCTTCTGATGTACTTAAAAAAAACATTTGCTATTACTTTTTGAATCTTTGGCTAACTGTTTCTCAAATTATTTTTTTGCCTTCCTGTTGTATTTTTACATTTCATTTGCCAGTGTTTACGCTCCTCTCTATTTTTCTCACTAGGATTTAACTTCCACTTTTTAAAGGATGCCTTTTTGCCTCTCGCTGCTTCTGTTACTTTGTTGTTTAGCCACGGTGGCTCTTTTTTGGTTCTCTTACTAAAAGAGTTGGTTCTCTTATTTCCTTTTTTACAGATTGGCACTATATTTCCCTTTTACAGTCCTCTGGAATCTCTTTCAAAGATAATCGCTCATGGTTCAGATATCTCAACAGTCAGCTCCTTGATTATTCTAGGATTATTTCATCAGGCTCTGGTGTCTTGAAGACATCTAACTTGTCTAAGTAACTTTTAACTTATTCTTTCCCTATTTTAGTCTCTGATCCTACCTCATTTTCACTAGCATTCACCATGTTAGATGTCCAATTGCTACTAATCTTTTTGGTGAAAACTGAAACAAAAAAGTCATATAGCACTTCTGCCATTTCCACATTTCCACACACACTCATTCAGTAATGGGCCTACCCTGTCCTGGGTCGTCTTCTTGCTTCTAAAATATTTGTAAAATGTTTTCTTGTTACCTTTTACATCTCTAGTTAGTTTAATCTTGTTTCATGCCTTAGCCTTTCTAATTTTGTCCCTACATACTTGCATTATTTGTTTATATTCATCCTTTGTAATTTGGCCTAGTTTCCACTTTTTGTGGGGACTCTTGAGTTTCAGACCATTGAAAATCTCCTGGTTGAGCCAGGGTGGTCTCTTGCCATTCTTCCTACAAGACAGTTCTTTATTTTTTCCAAGGCAGTTCACCTATCCCTAATTGAGATATGGATAAATGATAATGGAAAGAGACCACGTGTTCAATTTCCACTTGTATCTTAGGTCTAAATCTCAACACACATCTTGAAAGGTAAAAGGCTAGAGAGCAGTAAATCACTGTGACACCACACCCAAAATTCATAATATACTTAACAGTTTGTTAAATCAATAACATTTCTTTCTTTCAGGATAACTAAGCTAGCAAAGACCAGCTCCCTACAATGAAACTATCCTTTAACTTCAAGTTGGTGAATTATAGCATGACATAAAATGCTGTCAATTCCTACTCATCAGCTATGACCTGCTATGCTATAGTCAATCACAATTGTCAAAATTAAAGATGAATAAGAATAAAAAAAAATTGAAGGGCACTCAAAGCCAAGGTGTGGATGCTTATAGTTTATACAGATGTGGGTCTTCATTAATAATAGCTGTCATTAAATGGTCTCCAGTTCTCTTGACACACTTTCATATTTTTCTGATACATGCAGAATTCAGCTTTGCTGCAACTGCACTGAAGTCAATGGAATTACAACTACTTACTCCAAGGCTGAATATGGCTCTGGGTTTTATACTCAGTTACCATTAGTTTAATTCACATATCATAGATTATAACACTGATTTTATCCTTAGCATGGGTAGCATTCTCACGTAAGTGGGGGAATAATAATAATGATAAAAAGGAGGCTCAAGGACCTGACAACAATTCTATATTATAGGTTCATAGAAGTCAGAGATGGTTGTTCATTCAGTCTATATTTTCTCTCTCTTACACAGGTATTGAAAATTTACTGAACACCTTCTACCTCTAGGAGGAAGCCTACTTGCTAAGCTGTAATACAGTGGTGCTCTGAGCCATGCCCTCTCCCAAGCTATATCCAGTCTCTTAGGCCCACAGACTTCTGTCCACCACTGGCTGAACTCAGACCTTTCAATTAATGCCACCCCTGTTCTTCTCCTCTGCCCCCTAACCCCCCTAAAAATAAAACAACTTGTGCCGGTTCTCTTCTCCCATTCCCAATGAATTAATGCTGGACAGGTGCTCTTAAGCCCCTCAAATAAATCAATTGATGCTGGCCTCTCATCATATACTCTCTGCTGGAGTGGCTACAGGACTGCCCACCAAAAAAATCCTCTGGGGTTGCAGAAGGGTTGAGGTACCCTCTCTTCTTTGGCTGTACCCCAATGTATACCAAACCATGGAACAAGAGACTGGAGGAGGAGACCACAGTTAATGTGAAAGCCACCAAGCATAGGGTTGTGGAAGATGGTGGATTCTACAACACCTGGGGGCACTTGCAAAGCAATCATTAGAGATCTCTGATTGGGGTGAAATGGTGGTGGCAGTAGTGGGGGTCTCCACATAAAGAATCTTATGCTGGGGTTGTAGAAGCCCTCTTCTCCATCCACTTTGCTGTGTTGGTGGGATTATATAGTCTATATTTGAGTCACTGCTCATTTCATTTCCTAGTCTTCATTAATTAATGACTACTTTTTTTTTATTACTTCTTTTCTCCTGATACACTTGTAAAAGCATTTTGTATTCCCTTTACATTTTTGGCTAGCATGATCTCATTTTGCTTTTTTCCTGCCCTTAATTTTTTTCTGAGTCCTTAAAGTGCAATTCTACTTGAAAACTGAAAGTAAAAATGGCAATTTCTTACTCAGCAGGTCTGCTCCCTGTATATTCATTGTTTCCTACTACAATGTGCTTACTCCAAGCATAAAAATAATTTTACTATATATTTTATTTTATTAGTCTTGTAAGACCTGGATAGCTACACTTATGAGATGACACTTTTTGTCTACTCATCATCTATAGAAAGCTTATTTGGGCCACTGAATATGCAGAATGTATTACCCTCCCAATTACTGTTTTATGTACCATGTGCTGGGTAATAACATGAGAGAACTCCCTAAACTCTCTCTCTCTCTTAAAAAAAAGTACTTACAGAGATGCTGCAACTGCAGCTTGCAATCAAACCATGAGCAGACAGACTGGCTTCCTAGTGCCTTCTCTCTTGCAACATATGCTACTTCCTCCAAATTCCATGAAGCCAGCTACAATTACAATTGTACAATCCTATTGAAGACAACTACATCTGCAACCTTTCTCAATGCTAAGTGAGTAGAAAGAAAGATCTTGGAGTCACTGTGGATAGCGTTCTGAAAACTTCAGCTCAACGTGCAGCAGGGTTACAAAAGGCTAACTGAATGTTAGGAAATATTAGGAAAGGGATAGATAAGACAGAACATATTGTATCATCACTATGTAAATCCATAGTGCACCCATACCTTGAATACCGTGTCCAGCTCTGGTCACCCAATCTCAAAATGGATACAGTGGAACTGGGAGAGTTTCAGAGAAGGGCAACAAAGACCTTGAAGGGAATGGAAAGGCTTCTGTATAAGGAGATACTAAGGGTATGTCTACTCAGCAAAGAAGAAACCACAGCTGGCCCATGCCAGCCAACTCAGGCTCGTGGAGCTTGGGCTGCAGGGCTGTTTCATTGCTGTTTAGACTTCCAGGCTTGGGCTAGAGCCCAGACTCTAGTACTCTGGAATTCAGAGAGCAGGAACATTACCCTGCAAGGGAACTGAAAAAAACTCTCCTGCAGCAGAAACAGTGGGTGACAGAAAGTGCTAAGAAGCTCTTCAGTGAGCTGGGAAAGAAGCTTGGATGAAGAGGAGCTGATATACCAGGAGCCCAGGAAGAGGCTGAGGCCAGGGCCCAAGACAAGGTAAGGTAGGAAGTGGACCAGGGAGATAACAAATGGTGTGCATAGTCAGGCCTTGACCACCTATACAAGCTTCCCTTGATGGGAACCCAGTGGAAAGGGAGGGCCTGGATTCCCCTACCGGCCAACCACGTGGAGTGGAATCTGCCCCTACCCCGCCCCCACCAAGGACTAGGACTACTGAAATGCTCTGATACCAGGGGTAATGACTAGGGAGTCCAGACTCAGACAAGGAGTCCAACCTGAAGCTAAAGGACTATTACTTGTTGGACTACTGGTTTACCCCAGGAATAGGACTTTATGTGACTTGTCAAGAGGGCTGAGTCATAAGAAGCAGACCAGCACAGGGTCTGAAATGGCTGTCAGCAGTGGACACATCTAAGACAAAAAAAAAAGGAGTACTTGTGGCACATTAGAGACTAACAAATTTATTTGTTATTGTTATTTATTAGTCTCTTAGGTGCCACAAGTACTCCTTTTCTTTTTGCGAATACAGACTAACATGGCTGCTACTCTGAAACCAAAGACAAAGCATAATAGAGTCTGCCCGGTAACTAGCACCATTTGGGCAAAGGGTTCCACTAGTACTTTTCTGACCAGTTAGGTGTTTGTGTCTCTGTGTGAAAAAGACAAGCTAGGGTGCAGACACAGAAACAGAGAGCCAGAAGTAAAGCAGGAAGTCCAAGCAGCAGTCTATGCGCAGTGTATGATCCTGGGGTGGGGGGGAAGAGGGGAGGAAGCTAGAGAGAGCACCTAAAGAAGCTTGGGGCTGTTAGGTAAGTTTATTTTGTTTCTGGTTTCTCCTGCATTTGCAAGAGCAGGACCTTGTCCATTCCTTGTAAATAAGATTGCATCAAAGAAAAGAACAGATTTCATTTTCTTCTCCCAACTGGAACAGGATGCCTAACTTTGACTAGCCACTCGGGTCGATAAGGGGCAACAAGATGTTAAAGAATATGTGCTGAACTTGCGACTTTTTGCAGGCTGGGAAAGCTGCTTTCTCTTATGAAGGACAATTCATATTTTTACATGTTGTTAACATAGCACAGATTTTTAGATTGTAATTTTCCTCGAGTTTGAAGAATAGCTTACATAGTTCAGCAGCACCCATTTCAAAGTAACTGGATTGTATCATTACTCTTTACTAAAATATATTCCCTTGAAGCATCCAGGCTACCATTTCTGTAGAGGTATTTTTGAAAATATACTCAATGGGTGGTCTTCAATTTATTAAAAATAAAACTTCCACACCTTCCATTTCTCATAGTAAAAACTGCCGTGTCAAAATGTTTTTAATACTACCTGTTTTTTAATTGGCTGTTCTCAGATTTTAATCAGTATTTATCACTGTCAATAACCTGCTGTTTTACTGCCAGGAAACTTATGGGAATAACGTTAAGAAGGAATGTCCATACTTCAGCAGTGATTCAGAATCTCTCTTAGCATAAAAAAGTATTTTAATAAAAGTCAAGTAACTCTTCTCTTTACTTCTCTTTAAAGTATTAATATTTCCCCTGCTACAATAAAATGACAAGTGTTTTTTATATCTTTCAAACTTGCTATGATTGTGCTCTAAAATGAACTCTTTCTGCTGTCATTAATGCTAACATTAGTGATGTACAACTCAGGGATACACCTAGAATATATCTGAAACCTTACTTTTATACTTAGTCATGTCTTTGTCTAACAAGATATAACATTATTCAAAATGTGAAATTTAGAAGCCTTAATTACAATCTGTAATTTAAAGAGTTTTACATTTAAACTTTAAAACACTTTTTCAACTCTATATGAATATTTGTGATATTAAAGACTATGCCATTTCTCAAACTATCTATTTAAACTATATATTTTATCTACATAAAAGCTTGCAGCATATTTTAGCTGTAATTATTGTTTTTCTGGTACTATTTCCCAAATGTAAACTTTTAATATTATCCTGTATCACAGAAGGAATAAATTGGCCTTGTTACAAATTGATGCAGCAGATTGCTATGTTTTGAATGGCTTTATTTAATCTGTAGTTTTCACTTTTAAATGTTCTGTTCTTTCTTTTCTCCAATTTAAGGGGTCTAGCAGGCACACACATAACTCTCATTAACATTAATAGGAAGTACATACTGCACATTGACTAATAAATAAATGCCTACCTGAAACATTTATTAAAAATATATATTCATGTAGTTCTCAGCACTACCTCTCAACAAAAAGTTTTTTTGTGTGTGTGAATGAATTCCATCTAGTGGTCTTGACACAAATATTCTACATTAGCTACACAATAAATATTGGGATATATAACTTCATAACCCAGAATGAAGCAGTTCAGGTTAAAATGGCACTCAGAAGTTGGGGAGAAGTACAATTTAGCCAATTTTCCACTATACGTCTTCTATTATTGATATTGGTTTTGCTGTGAAAATTTGAGGTTTTGAGACAAAAGAAACATTTGTTACTATCAAAATTACCCAGATACTTTGTATCCTGTGTTATGTGGAGCTTTATAGAATGCTACACTTTAATGAGTACTTTCAGGAGGAAGTTTATTGTAGATTATTTTTTTCCTACTGAAGTTTTGAAATCTTGGACTCAAACAATGTCCACTCCTTCAATGCTTACACAATCTAGTTCAAGATGAACTGTTATGAATAGTTTTATTTTAAGAATGTGTTTCAGCTACAGATTCAACACTCATACTACTTAATAGAATATATTTTCCCACTATTTTTGAGCATGTATCACTAAAGAAATTACAAGAAGATCATTCAGAAGGATAGTGAACATTTAAAGCCCCTTCTTCTTCTCGTGAATTATATATACAATTCAATAAATGCATTTGTGATAGAATATTTAAATTTCAACAAGAGCTGATGTAATTGCTACTTGTTCTGTGAAAATGTCATGCATAGGCATGGTCTTGTAATAAATTGTAAATCTTCCTTCTGCCATGTGTATGAAGTACAACTGAATTATATATACTTTTTTAAAAAAACAACCATCCCACATATTCTGCTTCTGTATTTGCTGAAAAATTTCCCCACTGCAACATGGGAGTGAAATCTATGTAACCTGGTAAACTTTAGTCAAACTTAATTCGTATGTGAACATACATCAGTTTTCTTCATCAGTTCTGTGTAAAGTGAAACTGGCAAATTTTAGCTTATTATTGGTTCTATATATCAGAGCAATGGTACAATTCTTTTCATTATGCTGCTGGAAAAAGCACTCTTTTCCTAAAACTTAGCAGGGGGAGAACTCACCCCTTTCATTGCTTTTAATACAAGTTTCATTTTCTGCCTTTATTTTCTCTCTCTTTTATAGAACTTCTGCATCCCCAAAATTCCTATTCCTTTTACAGCAACCAAAATCATTGTCAATTGACTTTACAGTGGCAGTATAATAAATACAATAAATGTCATAGTAATCAATGGTATGACTTCATTTAGAATACTATGCTCAGTTTTGATCTCCCCATCTTAAGAACATAGCAGAAATAAAGATTGATCACAATCATTGGGACATGGAAAAACACTCATATGAAGTGCTACTGGAAAAAAAAAATAAGGGCAGTATACCTCAGAAAGGAGACGAATAAAAGATGTCATGATAAAAATATACAAAACAACAAATGGTATACAACACAATTAGACTGTGGAACTCATTGCCACAAGGTATCATAGTAGCCAGTAATTTGCCATGATTTTTAAAAGAATCAGACAGGTATATGGATAACAAGACAGCCCGAAATTATAATAAATATATTAAAAACAAAAACAATCACCACACACGCCTTCAAATTCAGGGCATAAGCCAACTTCTAACTATTGGGGATAGGAAGAAATTTCTTCATGGTATAACCTGTCTCCAAACTACCTGCTATAAGGCTTCTTCCTCTGAAGCAATTGCTAGAAGTCACTCTTGGAAGCAAGATACTGGACTAGATAGACTGCTGGTCTGATCTAGTCTGGCATTTCCTGGGTTTCCTAAAGCTAATGATCAGGACACACAGGAAAATGAGACACAGACACAGGGATGCATTTTAAAGTGGAAGGCTGCATCTTTATGAAGAAAATTTTTGGGGGTAGGAGTGCTATGTCCTTTCCCACCTCCCACCTCCAGAAAGTAACAGTCATTTATTTGGGTCCAGTGCTGTGGTAAGGGATCTTCATGCTAGAGCTGGTTGGGAATTTTCTGTTTTGTTTTTGGTCAGAAAATGCAGATTTGTCAAAACCAAAACCAAAAAAACCTGTACTGGTTTTCATTAAATTTCTCAGTGAAGAGCAGGGAGAGATCACCCCAGAATAGCCAGCAGCTCAGTGGCTATGGCACTCACCTCTGATGTGGGAGATGTAGGTTCAAGTCCGTAGTCAATTCAAATTACAGTCTTGAACCTGGACTCTTCCACATGCCAGGCGATGGGCCGTAAGCACTGGTCTATTAACTAATTCTGTGAACTAATTCTGTGGTGGGTCTCTTTGGTTTTGAGCAGCAATTCCTGTCTGGACTTGAGAAATCTTCTCAAGGAAGGGATATTCTGCCTGATTGAAGCATGAGCTTGAGCCTGGGTCTTCCACATCCCATGAGAGTACTCTGACCACTAGGCTAGGTCAGTCTCTCTCTCTCTCATTGAATATTTAACTATTTATTCAAAGTGGAACAGCTGTAACAGAAGGGACTGAGAGAGAGACAGAGCTGGTTAGGGCATTCTGATTCAGGCAGAATAGGGTCTAGAATTTGGGTCTCCCACATCCTAGGTGAGTGCACTAACCTCTCAGCTATTGGGTATTTCTGGGGTAGTCTGACTCTCTCATTGTTTGATGGAAAAGGTCTTGGGTTTATTCCGCATGAGAATGGGATCAAATGTTGAAAATTCTTGTTTTCCAGCCATCCTTTCTTCAGACCAACTAACCAATATTCAGGACTGACCCTCTTCAGTCAACCCCCTACAATTCAGGCTGCCTCTGAATCCTCTTACCCTCCTTCCACGAGGGGGAAATGAGGATGCACATGATAGGTACCCCAGCATGAGAAGAGTTCAGTCTCTCCCTCCTTACTCCAAGCTAATAGGGTCTACCAGTTCTCTCTCTCTGGTTTCATATTTACCGCTGGGAGCTGGTCTCTTTGAGGCTCTCACCTGCACTGGATGCCAGCAACAAATTGCAACTAAATTACAAACTCACTTACAACTTTTAAATGGCACTTATGCTTTATTTACTTAAAACTATCATCCGGCATGCTGCAAGTAAGGTGCAAAAACACAGCAGATCCCTTTGTCAATCCTGCTCTGAAGGAAAAATTCCTTCCAGACTCCAAAATCTGACAATCGTCAGGCCTACAGCATTTTGGAAATGCAGTTGAAACTATAACTCCATTATAGGGCAGGGCCACAACTGCATCAAGATGGCTTTACATACAGGAAGGGCAATGCACATACACAGCCTACCCAGTGATAGTAGAGACGGGTAGTGAATTCTCTGCTCCTCTTCTGCCGCCCTTCTCCTTCCTCCCCCCATCCTCCAGTGCATTCTGGGGAAGGGCTGGGAGAGAAGTTCCCTGAGCAGCTAAGCCTACCTCCATCTTCCCCTCCTCCTCTTAGAATCCAGGGGTTGCTTTACCCCGGCCTGTCAGATCAAACATTTGCTTCCCCACTCCTACCCCATTTAGACTTCACTACAGACTTTTAATGAACATCTGAAATATCTCCCTCTATCAAGGGAGTGTAAACACGATATAAATTTTTTTTAAAAGAAGTCTGACCAAGTGTATAGACATTGATGACACAATCGTATATACAGATTCTAAATTCCACTAAACCCTTGATGGAATTTGCATTTTCTAGCAGGACTGGATGAAGATTTTAGCGGTGCAAAATCTGCAATGAGAGTTCTGGAAGATCACCAAAGGATTATAGTTTCCTCGGGAAGTCAGTGGTGTCTCGAAAATAACTGAGAGTGCTGGTAGCATAGGGTCAGAGGAGAGAGTCTACATAGCCAGACAATCCTGCTGTCAGGGTGCCAATGCCTGAGATGATGGGGTGTCCAGGATTCCCAGGTTTATGGATTTTGGGTAGCAGATAGAATACCCCTGGTCGGGGCTCTAGGGGTGTGTCAGTGTAGATTTGTTCCTGTGCTTCTTTAAGGAGTTTCTTGAGCAGATGGTGTATTTTCTTCTGGTAATCCTCAGTGGGGTCAGAGAGTAATGGCCTGTAGAATGTGGTGTCAGAGAGTTGTCTAGCAGACTCTCATTCATATTCCTACCTATTCATGATGACTATAGCACCTCCTTTGTCAGCCTGAGGAAACTACAATCTTTTGGTGATCTTCCAGAAAACACCATCCTAGCCACTATGGATGTTGAAAGAAAAGGAGTACTTGTGGCACCTTAGAGACTAGCATATTTATTTGAGCATAAGCTTTTGTGAGCTACAGCTCACTTCATCGGAGCTGTAGCTCACGAAAGCTTATGCTCAAATAAATTTGTTAGTCTCTAAGGTGCCACAAGTACTCCTTTTCTTTTTGTGGATTCAGACTAACATGGCTGCTACTCTGACACTTATGGATGTAGAAGATCTCTACACGAACATTCCACACAAAGATGGACTACAAGCCATCAGAAATAGCATCCCCGATACTATCAAAGCAAATCTGGTGGCTGAACTTTGTGACTTTGTCCTCACCCACAAATATTTTAGATTTGGGAACAATTTATAACTTCAAGTCAGCGAGACTGCTATGGGTACCCACATGGCCCCACAGTATGCCAACATTTTTATGGCTGACTTAGAACAACGCTTCCTCAGCTCTCGTCCCCTAACGCCCCTACTCTACTTGTGCTACATTGATGACATTTTCATCATCTGAACCCATGGGAAGGAGGCCCTTGTGGAATTCCACCAGGACTTCAACAATTTCCACCCCACCATCAACCTCAGCCTGGACCAGTCCACACAAGAGGTCCACTTCCTCGACACTACAGTTCTAATAAGCGATGGTCACATAAACACCACCCTATACCGGAAACCTACTGACTGCTATACTTACCTACCTGCCTTCATCTTTCATGCAGACCACGTCACACGATCCATTGTCTACAGACAAGCTCTAAGATACAACTGCATTTGCGGCAATCCCTCAGACAGAGACAAACACCTACAGGATCTCTATCAAGCGTTCTTAAGACTACAATACCCACCTGCTGAAGTGAAGAAACAGATTGACAGAGCCAGAAAGGTACCCAGAAGTCACCTACTAAGGGGAAGTCACAGGCCCAACAAAGAAAGTAACAGAACGCCACTAGCCGTCACCTACTAAAACCTCTCCAGCACATCATCAAGAAACTACAACCTATCCTGAAGGATAATCCCTCATGCTCACAGACTTTGGGAGACAGGTCAGTCCTCACTTACAGACAGCCCCCCAACCTAAAGCAAATACTCACAAGCAACTACACACCACACAACAAAAACACCAACCCAGGAACCAAACCCTGCTACAAACCCCGGTGCCAATTCTGTCCACATATCTATTCAAGAGACACCATCATATGACCTAACCACATCAGTCACACCATCAGGGGCTCATTCACCTGCACATCTACCAATGTGATATAGGCCATCATGTGCTAGCAATGACCCTCTGTCATGTACACTGGTCAAACTGGACAGTCTCTACGCAAAAGAATAAATGGACACAAATCTGACATCAGGAATTATAACATTAAAAAAACAGACAAAAAACATTTCAATCTCCCTGGTCACTCAATAACAGACCTAAAAGTGGCAATTCTTCAACAAAAAAACTTCAAAAACAGACTCCAATGTGAAACTGCAGAACTGGAATTAATTTGCAAATTGGACACCATCACATTAGGCCTGAATAAAGGCTGGGAGTGGTTGGGTCATTACAAAACCTAAATCTAATTTTCCCCTACTGTTACTCACACCTTCTTGTCAACTGTTTTAAATGGGCCACTCTCATTACCACTACAAAAGTTATTTTTCCTCCTTTGATATCCTACTGTTAATTGAATTGTCTCATTAGATTGACCTCACACTTGGTAAGGCAACTCCCATCTTTTCATGTATTTATACTGCTCCTGTATTTTCCACTCCATGCATCTGATGAAGTGGATTCTAGCCCATGAAAGCTTATGCTGGATAGATTAGTCTTCCAGGTCCACGTCTCTGGAGGAGCCCCACCTTACATACTATTCTAGGGCTGGGGACCCAGAGGGTTCTAGGCTCTGGCCAGCCCCACCATGCCAAGATTGCCAGAGTTTCCAGGTTCCATGCAATAATCTAGGAGCCTGTTAGTCCAGACAGTCCTGAGATACCTGGTTTTAAATAGGGTTTTCAGGTTCTGTGCTACTGGGTCCGCACAAAGGAGTCTGGAAACCCTGAGAACCTTGATTCAAGTGCGGGCTGGGCTCTCAGGATTTCCAGTCTCCCTGCGATGGACCTGTGACCCTGGAAACCCTGGTGGCTCCCAGGGCTAGGCTGCTCCAGAGTTGCAGATCCTCAGAGAACCAGCAGCAGCTGAGTAAAATTGACATTCTTGTCAGGTTTACCACTACTGGTTACAAGAATGTCAATTTTAGTCAGCTGCTGCTGGTCCTAGGGAATATGTAACATTTTTGAAACACCATGTGTCAGTGAAATGAAAAGTGTCTTGAATTTCTGGTTCATAAGAAATTACAAAATATTTGGTTTTGTTCCATTTCAAAATGAAACCAAATATCAAAATTCTGAAATTTCTCAAGAACCAGAAATCTCGAGTTCTGGGCCATCTCTATCATTGCTATCTTATACTCTAAGGTGGTGGGATGGAGTGGAAGGGGGAGGACAACAGTGGCAATAGTGAATCTCGCTATGTGTGTAGCTGCTGTAAATACTGATTTGTAATGGCAACCCCTGAACTGGACTGACAGATAAGATTATTCTCATTTCAGAATTAGGCACTCTTGGGCTGTGGGCTGTTTGTGCTCTGTAACTTTCATTTTAGTACTGAAGATATTTATATCTTATTTATAAAAACTTCTCTGATATACAAAAAACATATTTTAAGATCCCTAAAAGCTATTAGCAGCAGGGGAAAGAATGGAAATATTTTGAGAAAAAGCATACTTTAATATTTACTAGTTTCTTTTCACAGGCACGCAAATTTAAGAAATATAACGATAATTAATAAACTAATAAAAAAGAAAATGTGTTAAAAATCTTAAAGTAGTTTCTCGTTGGAACTGAAATTTAAATAATCTCTATGACACAAGCTATATGGGTACTTTTCTAAGGCTTTTAAAAATTGAAATTGGAAGAAACATTCATTAAATTCTACTCACAATTATTCTGCATGTAATACCTACTGAGATTAGACATGGCATTATCTAATTCATTTAATTAGTACTTAGTAATGCCTTAATTTTTGTATTGTATTTAACAAACAAAAAAGGAATTCGTTTTTGTCTAAATAGATACAAGTGAAGACACAGTGAAATGAGTTAATTAATAGTGGTTTTCAGAAAGTTGGCACTTAGGGTTAGGTTAAATCCAACAATAAGTCACACTGATCCAATTCGTGGGTTTGCTTTACTTCACCAAACACGCATGTTTATTTTTCTGTTTCATTTTAAATAAAGAAACCTTAACGTAATGGGTTGTATTTTTTTATTTTCCACTAACAACTTGCAGTCTCTTATATCTTGTAAAGTTGTGTTGAGTTTCCATTTCACTATGGGCCTGCTCTTATTGAAGTCAAAAGGAGCTTTGCCACTGACTTTGATGGGAGAAGGATAATCATTAAAGTTTCAGAGTAGCAGCCGTGTTAGTCTGTATTCGCAAAAAGAAAAGGAGTACTTGTGGCACCTTAGAGACTAACAAATGTATTAGAGCATAAGCTTTCGTGAGCTACAGCTCACTTCATCGGATGCATTAATGCAGTCATTAAAGTGTACGCATTTCTTGCTTTGCTTGGATATCCACTACTTTCCTTCAGATCATATCAACTGATTGCAATGGGTGAAGTGTTGTTGTAACCTTTCTGGTCCCAGAATATTACAGAGACAAGGTGGTTGAGATAATATTTTTTTATGGGACCAACTTCTGGTGGTGAAAGAGACAAGCTTTTGAGCTACACAGAACTAAGGTAGCTCGAAAGCTTCCCTGTTTCACCAACAGAAGTTGGTCCCATAAAAAATATTATCTCATGTACCTTGCCATGGGTGAAGGCAAATACTTGAACTCAACCCTCCCTTAGAAGTGTGTCCCTATTTCACATATTTCTGACCCACCTCACGGAGGATTGTTGGTGTTTGTGCCTGGAATTCAATGATAGAAAACCTTTGAAGAGACAGGAGAATGACTCCACTGTGCAGAAAATTTTGAATGATCTATTTCATAATACAAGTTTATAGTAATTCCTTAAGTTTCATATGCTTCCACTCACAAATACTCTTAAATCTTTATGGTTTTGATAGCTAAGACTTCTTTATCTCCTCAAATAACTTACTTATCTCTTGTGCAGAATGGTATCATAAGCTTTTCTAAAGTTCAAATATTTAACACCATTTTCCATGTCTACATTTTTGAGTATGCCAAACCTTTAATTTATAAGTCCAAAGTGAACTTATCAGATGAATCAGATATACAGACATCCAATTATATCTAACTACATATTTTGCATATGTAAGCACTGATTGAATAGCAATCACTGTCATGCTCCTGTACCAGATATGGACAGACTACAGGGCTTCCTTCTGAGCAAGAGACACACCAGATGTGTTCAGTATAAGACCCTTTAATGTTCTCCCCACATGGCTGAGGCTAGCTTAAATAAGAAATGTTACATACTTCACCAATTAATGGATGAATAGTATACTGTAGTTTATCATTCCATTACAATCACTGTATCTGATCCTATTCTTAGACATTTCCCACATGTTCTAAACCAATCTCTGTATCACCAAACATTTAAAAATGCCTAATTCTCTGCATCCTCAGCTGTGCCAGAACATCACATCAGGGGTGGGGGAGGGAGGAGGAGGACAAAAGTGGCTAGAAATCATTTTTGTGCTACCTCAATTTTGGGGACAACCAGGTGCAAGTTTGTTCTCAGGGCTAACTTATTGCAGCCTGCAATGGCCTCCTAAAAACTGTTATAGTAACTGGATATCACTGGAGGGAAGCACAATTCGGCCACACCCACTATGACCCACAGCACATCCCCTATGAGGGAGGGAAGGTAGGAAAGAGTGGCATAGAGCAGGTTATGTCAGCTTGATGCAATGAAGGGACTCCCCTACACCACTTATGAAAACTCCCAGCTATGCTCTTAGAACAGATTTAAGGTTGCTGTGTGACACTGAAACAGCCTCCTGGGGGATGACGATCTGAATTAAATCAAAAGGGAAAAAATAAATAAAACAAGCTATAATATTATGCACCAATAGGCAAGGAAGGCAAATCTGAAGACCAAGAGATCCTTCCTAATATTCAGTGTTTACCTGCCTTCCAGTATTTTTTTTTAATATCTCTGAGCTAACTTGATGAAGGACTACCCTGAAGTAAATAACGGACAGCTTTAATAAGCTTCTGTCGTTCTCTATTAGATTTCTAGTGTTCCAAACAAATTACTAGGTTAAGATAAGGGAAAATTCCTGGCAGGCCAACCTTCTGTGACCTTTTGTGAATAAACTAGAATCAGCAATTTTCAGGCTTTTCCACAACAGTTTAAAATGCAGAAGGAAAAGAGGGGGAAAAAAGCTAACTTCAACAGGCCTGGGTAAACAGAATCTTGTAGAATACTAAAGATTATGGCCATACAGTATTTTATAGGAACTAGACACTTCCAGTTTTAACATTCTTTGTTTAAAGCTAATTTATTAAGTAAATGTTATTTTTCTCCTAAATAGAATGTATTAAAAATTATTTACCCTATCCAATTTGTTTTAACCACAGTCAAATGTATGACATACAGCAAACAGATGTGAAATTGCTTTCCTGAACTGAAACAGAGGCTGACTTATTTCATTACCAAAGCATTAACATGTGCTGCAGAAGAACTACTTCAGATGACTTTTAGGCAGAAACTGCTATGAAAGCATGTCGGAAATGGCCATATATTGACATATTCAAAAAAACAATGGCTACAAATCTTTACATAAAAATATCCAAAGCTAAACAAAGAAACTAATCCTGTATCCTTACTTAGGCAAAACTCTATTGACCTCAAAAGGAGTTTTGCTTCAGGAAATACTGTATTATTGGGCCAATATACTTGCAAAACTCCAAATTTGTATGCATGAACAGGGTTTTAGACAGATAATCAGCGAATCTGCACCTACTTTAATTGTTTATGTGTACAAGTCAAGTGTGAATTTTTGTTAATGTAGCAGGAGCTCAAATAGTTTGCAGATGCATCTACTGTAACCTCCTGTGGAAATTCAATCCAGTGAGTATATACTTTTCCTTAGCCTGTAAACTGTACTTAAATAGCTTGACTCCCACCTTAACTTTCAGCACAGAAGAAAACATTCTAGCATCTTCAGACACTCCTCCAATGTAGAGTTTTTTGGTAAAAACAGGAGCATGGTCATTTTCATCCTGCACTTCAATAAACACCTTGGCTGTGTTACCTTTAAAAAAAAAAAGAAGAAATACATGTGGGTCTTTTGAGAATAAATTTTAAATGGCTCATGCTCTACCATTAAAGAATAGATCAACCAAAACAAATACACTGATAAAACTGTAAAAACAAACAAACCCCCCTAGGTAAGATAATTGCACAATTAGGTTTTTTATGTTATTCTTGCATGTTAAAAAGGTAAATTTTTAATGGCCAGATCCTCCTCTTACTCAAACTAAGTTAACTGAAAGTAGGGAGTAAGAGAAGCACAATTGGGACATAAATCAGGGCCATTACACACATTTTAAAAAGATACAGGTATGTATTTTACATTATTTTAAACATCAGTATTTTATCACTACTTATGATATACTCTTGGAGGCTTGGAGCTGAAATTTGCTCCCTTATCAATATTCACATTGTCCCTTTAATAGTGATAAAATATACATTACACAGTAGTTGTATTTTAAAGGAATAATAAACACATTTGTTGAGGTTTAGCAAAAATATATTATGTACACTAGTAGTCAAGCCGTAATTATAAATAGCAACTGTTTTTCTAATTTGCACACAACTTTCTTTTAAAATTTTAATTATTAGTAACTAATTAAATACTTATTACTGAATTCTGATGTCGGACCAGCAAACCAGCACAAGGAGTATGTGCAACAGTGCTGGCAGGAGCATTTTCTATATAAGGAATTCAGCCAGCTCATAGCAGCATTCTACATTGCAGGCCAATGCAATATACTGTGGGGTGCTCTTTATACATTCTCTGATATACCTGCTTGCTGACATACAGCATATACAGCTGATGGACTTGCTCCTGCAAGTTGCTAAGAATTCTCAATGCCTATTTCATTTATTGTGTTAGGTGAGTGAGTGCACAAGTGCATACTTGTGTATCAAGGATGTAGTCCACCTGGCTGCTTACATGGTGAACAGGATCCCTATGCTCCCTTCTGGCACATCTGAGGGCAAGATTAACCCTTAAATTATGTTTTTTCAAACTAATCTCAGTTACCGCAATGAACAATAATGACCACAAATAATTTCCTTTCTTCACAAGAAAAACAAAAATCCTCTGGCAAAATGTACCATCCCATCTGGAGCAAAGATTAATTTGTGCAGTGATCTACACAAATGTAATTTTGTCTCTTTCCATACTCCAGAAAGGAATCACTGTTGAAAATGCTGATAGCCAGTTTGTTGAGAAAGACTGCATTTTCCATTGACAAATCACTTCATTTCAAGTTGGTTCTCCTACTTGGTAGTAATCAGTGGTTATTTTGAGTGTTGTGCAACATGCTTACTTCATAGCAGTTGCCATTGTGTTTAAACCAGATTGACAAGGCATATTGAAAAGAGTGCAGTAGTGTGTCTTTAATAGATAATAGACCACTTCCTGCTTTGGCAAAGACATCGGAGACATTTTTAACCGAAGGCCTATTAGAAAACATGACGACTTCATAAAAACAACTGAAGTCAAAGAAAAATGTTCTAAGTACAGTAGATTTAAAATGTGTGAGGGAATGGCATTCCAGCAACAGAATTATCAGTTATTCCCTTTCCACATTGATCCGTACAGATAAAAATGAACAAGCTGTAGGTGCTGTCATTCCATGGGAAAATTGTTTCATAACAAGCTATCACCCTTCTATGTATAAAAAAAGGAGCTATACTTTGACAGGTAACTTTGTTGTATGTAGGAACAGTGTCTAAATAGAGAAGGTGGGTGAGGTAATATATTTTACCTGGCCAACTTCTGTTGGTGAGAGAGACAATAAAAGACATTACATCACTCACCTTGTCTCTCTAATATCCTGGGACCAACATGGCTACAACAGCACTGCATACAACAATGGATGGTATCTGATCTAAATCTACATTTTATTAGACTGTTTCCTGTTTTGACTATTGCATTATTTATTACAACAAATTACAAATGAAGGGCCAATATCAGCCTTCTATAAAGGATAAAAATATACCTCTGGTTACACTGACAGCATACTTGGTTTTTAGTATTACCCACTGTAGTTTACTCAGAAACTGCAGCCCTGTCAAGAATAATGAGATTCTCAGGCAGTGTCTTCATTGCAGTTCCCCCTCAGGGAAGGAAGATTTAAGCAAGATTACAGGTAATGTGTGTAAGGGACCTTGACCTACTGAGCATGAACAGTTAAATCAATGGCTGGCATTGGTAGACTACTGCTGTAGGGAAAATTCTAATTGTGTCAAGCTCATTGCTAGTAATACTAAAAGAAAAGGAGTACTTGTGGCACCTTAGAGACTAACAAATTTATTAGAGCATAAGCTTTCTGAGCTGTAGCTCACGAAAGCTTATGCTCTAATAAATTTGTTAGTCTCTAAGGTGCCACAAGTACTCCTTTTCTTTTTGCAAATACAGACTAACACGGCTGCTACTCTGAAACCTGCTAGTAATACTGCAGCACTGTAACCTATATGAGTTATTTGTAATGCAAATGAACAATCTTTTCCCTAATGCTTGCCATTGACATACATATAAACCAAACCATGATTGGGAAAGGTTTGGTCTGTATTTTGCTAGAAAACTTTTTTTTTTAGTTCTCTGCACAGCATGAATGTTGATGTATTCAACATCAGTAAAGTGTTCTGAAAACTTCCTATAAAGGTCACTATATAAAAGCAAAGTGCTATTATTAGTGTGTCTACCAATTCCAGCTATTTAGAACCCTAACATTCTTCAATAATTAAATATTATTTACATATGTACTGTTACTGCAGCTTAACGCTTCACTCACATTTAATTTCACTAACACCTTCATTTCAGCTCATTGCCTCATTTTTTGCACAGCTTATATTTCATTGGCTCTGACAGACTTAGGAAAACTCAGCATCTGTGAATTGCTTATTATTTAACTCTTCCTTTTTATCAGCTTTCAATCTGCAGCTGAGTGTAACAAAAGGACTACCAACCAAACTACACACATTCCTTTGTCCTACAATAGAGAAAGGCTAAAGCAGCACACATTAAAATTCTTCATCAGTAGTATTCACTGCACACAGATCTATACTGTGGCTGTTCAGCAATAGCCTGCACTGGAGGTGAGAATTCATGGACTCTTATTATGAGAATGCATGGTGTGCATTTTCCTCCTGCAGCACCTCAACTGTGTGTATGTGTGCACGTGGAAGGTGTGGGGGGAGAGGCTGGTGTAAAGGGAGGTGGGGCCATGGCCCCACCATAGCCCTTCCCTCTATGCTTAGTCTAATTACAGCCTCAGATACTTCCTGTCCTCAGAAAGCACAAAGAATGTGATTGTGTCTGATGTTTGCATAGGGACATAAGGCAGGGGGAAGGCACTTTGTTGCCTCTCCGCTCTTGCACACCAGTGAAGAACCAAGTATTGTCTGGTCCATAGTATAATATGTACTACAATATAATACACAAACTAGAATATACTCTTGTAGTTAAAATGCTTATTAAGGTACAATATTTACTGACCTCTTTTGAAAGCAAATGTTTCATGCTCCACTAGGTGTAATGCCTCAGTAATAACTTTATTCTTAATGATTCTAGGTTTGGAATCCACTTTTCCATATAATTAAAACTGAAGTGCTTACTCTGAATGAGATAACACATGAATAGAGTCTAACTACTTATTTATTTCATAGGAAGGGGAAATTGAGACAGAAGGTTTTAAAGGGAGACCTGGATAATCTGTGTCAGTTAGACAAAAGGATCTGTGGAGGGCTATACTTGAGTACTGTTAAGTAGCAGTGTGGAATTTGAAGGATAGCTATTAACCACTGTTAAAGGACCATTTTCTCCTCCTGTACGAGCAGGATTTTATAATTGTACCATGAGAATTAATGTATGATTTGATTTCATCCTGCCAGCCACCCTTTTTGAATAGCAGAAAGGAATGAGCCTCTGGGACTATGGGATTCTGTTTCCCATATGCATTACAGATTGGGCCCTTTTAGTTCTTTGTTTTAAGGTTTAGTTAGTAAGAGACAGGATCCTGTATTGTGTCTATGTTAATTAGATTAGAGGAATGCTGAAGGCCCAAGCCACAGTATGAAATGTTTTGATTATAAGATTTAGCAAGGCTTAATTTACAATGTCTTTTGCTCAATATAAAACACTGCTGTCTGTATACTTTTGAAGGTCTCTGTAAAAGACTATTTGTGTGAATGAGCAGTGCGTGCAACAGGAAAAGAAAAGTTGTGAAGGCCGTTGTTGGAGCCAGATGGTCAAGGGAGGAGGAGTGAAGAAATGAAGAAATTTAACAGACTTATCGATGCCAGAAAACCATCAATGCGCATCCAAGACTGAGGGAAGGCAGATTGACAACCCTGAGGTGGAGACTGGCACCCCTAAAGAGAAGACAATTGATGAAATCAAAAGGACAGGATGGCCCTCTCAGAGGTGCTTTGGAATGTTAACATCAGAAGATAACACCAATTAAGGAGTAACCAGTCACAGACTAACACTGAATCCACAGACTTCAAGGGAGAAAAAAGACTATAAGAACAGGGTGCTTTGCCATGGGACTTTGGGTTCGTCTTGCCACTACTCCAGGAGCATCAGATTGCGACCAACAGAGCCCGGCTCCCCTCTGTGACCAATCTGGCTGGTGACTAGATTGATCCAGACTCTGGACTGGTAAGTATAAACATCGACTGGTGGGACTGTGTGCATGGTGTGTGTGTGTGACTGAAAAGCATATGCTAACTGCTGTAGTCTCAATAAATGCAGCGTTTTGCCTTCTCCCCTATAAAAGATCTTGTGTGCTTTATATAGTATAATAGCCCATCTCCTGAATGGTGAGGAATGCAGCTTCCCAGCCCGAGTTCTGTGTTTACCTTCAGAAAACTGTTTGGGAAAATGGAGGGATACTGCCCTGGATCAAAGGACTTAATAAGCATGTCAGTTAAGGGAGGGAAACATTGTCTCTGGACAAAACAGCATGAAGTTGCCACACTGATCAAGGGAAAATCAAAAAAGGAAATTGTTTTCAACTGATAGTTTCTTGTCTTCAAGGCAACTAATCTAAGAGGAACCTACCTATCTGGGCTTTGGCTAAGTATTCAAAGGAGATACGTTATGCAACCAGTTTCTTTTAATCTGAGTTTCTTTCTATTTTTAATAATCTCATTTTAAAGAAAAATAGTGGAATGTGAGGTTTTCACACAGATTGTCCCAAAAGACATCAAGGTCCTTCAGCCTCTCAGGTGACAATAGGAGCTTCTGGAACCTAACCTAGTCTTAAATATAGGAACAAAGATGTCCTCTCTCAGTGAGGTGTACTGCAAAAAGCTGTTGCACAAAATTGGAGGAGACAAAGGACTGAGGAAGAGATAATTTTCTGGGAGGGCAAACAACATATAACTGTGACTGTTCATGCAAAATGAAAGCAGTGGCTCGTAATTCATTTTCAATTCAAAAGTGCCAAATATAAGACACAATTCATATAACATTGGCTCAGATAAAGCAATCTCAGTATCAAGCTTATGTACCAGATCTTCAGCCCCATTCCATTCCTTGGAGTTGCTCGAAAAGGATCTAGAAAGCTGTTCTAAGGGATAACTGGAAATTCCCTTGATGTAGGTGAATCACTGGATGGCATAAATTTGGCATAACCATTTCTAATTAAGAAGTTTCCTCCTCCCCCACAATGTGTGTAGTAGAATGGCCAGTCACAGCATGCTAAAGTGCAGTGATTCTTCCTGGGAGGCAAGTAAAAGCTTGATGGAGGCTGGTTCGGTCACCAAACAGCTCAAAGAGGATGATTTGGAGCCATATTACCTCCCTCCTCCCTTACCTGCACAGATTTCTAAATTCTCAATTAACCTGGAGCAGTCTTAGGTATCTATGTACTGTCATTTTATTGTTTGAAAAAGCAAGTACTTCTTTTCAATATAGAAAGTCCTTTGATTATAGTCTCTCCAAAACAAGGAAAAGCTAAACTCTGCTAGAGTACATTTATTTATAATATGTGTTTTGTCAAAAACCCCATCAAACTGGAAATATATAATGCAAGAGAAAAGAATTACAGTTGTCCACACTTCTCCTTTCCCACTGCGAAATGTGACAGTTTAGAAGGGCATGATTAATGCTTCTAGTTTATGGAATAAAGAAGCTCTGCAGAAAGACATGTAGATGTTGGTAAAAATGTATGGTAAAAGGTAGTTGTCATTAGGCACAACCATGCACACCTAAAAGTGAGACATCATGATATGTCAGATACATATTTTTTCCCTTTAAATACATTACAATGGAATGGAGGGATTAAACAGAATTTTTAAAATATGTTTAAAAGTCTGAATGGCTGTCTTTGGATGATAGTATCTCAGAATACCCCCAAAAGGCCCATATGAAAAGATTATATTAACTCCATAAAATTTCCCTGACTTTTGATGGGAATATCCACCCATTTGCGCTCTCTTTTTGAGTCTGTTTTCTGACATTTTCATGATTTCTTTGGCCCCCTAGTGACCAACATGCTTCCAGTAAACTCTGATTTACCCTGCTGATCCACATTAAAATGCTTATCTAAATGTTGTAAATGTGTTTGCTCGATAGTAATACTGCAGCATCTTGATTGACAAGGAAAATGAATTTGAACTAAAGTGATGTTGAAGTGTTTACCTAGCATTGTAGTATTAGGAGGATGTTATTAAGTTATGACTTGTGCATTACAAGGTCCTTTTTACATCATACTTTTACTAGTAATTATATTATGTTTGTCTTTTACAATACACTATGTCCCTCACACAGCAGTAATTCCAACACTGGAAGTCTAGAATTTGGTTAAGAATATGTGCTCATCTCTGAAGTGAATAACAGCAGGCTCTTCTTTTTAATCAAACTGAATGAGAATTATAATTAGACAGGCATCAATAATAATTTGCTTTACTGTGATTTTAATGATCTTCTAAAAAGACTTTCTGCTTTGGCAAGTTAAATAAATATCTACAACTGAGCTCAATCTTTGTATTAACAGATTTGGCAACCCCAAATAAAAATCAACAGAGCATATTCCCAGGGCATTTTGAGGCAAATTGCTATGGGCTAGAATCACACAGGGACTCGGGTACCTAACTGCCTCTTTAGACACCTGTCACTGATCTGTTGAGGTCCCCCTGTTGATCACCCACCACACTGCTGGGAGGGACCCAGCTTCTGAATTACACATGAACTTGCTGGAGGTGGGCACAGTTTAGGCACTGTTCCTGGCTTTGGACCTTGAGGCACATGCTCAGATATAGACTCATATTTGACACTCCCTTGGCAATGGGGACCCTCAATCCAATTGCGTAGGCCTTGTAACTAGTTCCATCTTCCCCAACCCTTCCCAGCAGCTCTTGCACATTCCCAAGAATCCCACCAGAAGCGTGAGCCTTCTGGCTTACAGGGGCATGTGATAGTGAAAGCCAACTTTGCACAGAATTCTAAAACTCTTTATTCTTTACTTAATAGCATGAGAAACACAGACTCTATACAAAATAAAGGCACCTATATGCACTTCATGGCCTCAGGCTCCTCGCCAATCTAGAGAATTTTTTGGGCTTGGGCACAAATTGCTGAATACCTTAAAGATCTTTCCCCTGCAGCTTATGACTTCTCTTTCAAAACATGGAGCCTTTCCAGCTCAGCTAGTTTTCTCTGACCTCGGATGGTCCACAATTAAGCAGGAGTCCCGCCTAAGAAAGTATGTCTGTCTCTTCCCCTCTCCCACCCCAAGCTTTCTTGTTCCTGTTTCAGTGAGTCTCTCAAGTTTAGCTGTCCCCCTACCAGCACCAACTGCTGGTGTTTTTTCACTCTCCACTTTTACTTGAATAGTCATTGGGCTAGAAAAAGTGAGACTCACTTGATAGCCTGGTGGCTAGGGCATTCACCTGTGCTGGGAAGTGGAAGCAATGTTCTGAGAGAGAGAGAGAGAGAGAGAGAGAGAGAAGAAGACCAGGAAAAACTAAAGCCTATTATTAACATGAAAACACTGGTTAGCATACTATCAGTCTGGTTTCTGCATAGTACTCATCATTTTAGTACCGGAGGACATTGGCATAGTATTGCTTTTTGAAGTGATAAGAACTTCTAAAATATGTTAGAATACATTCTGTATAAGACCAACATACAGCTAAAAATAACTTAGGTAGTTGTCAACATCTGACAAAACAGGAGCAATGAGATATCAAACATAACGTTTAATGAGGATGAAACTTCCACTAGGCATTGTCCGCCAACTGTAACACCGCTGTCCATGAAGGTTTTATTTTTAAACCATCTGTTTGCATCCATGACCATTTTAAGATAGATAGACACCAGAACAGCCTGCCTTAAGGCTACCTCCGCTGAAACAGCCACAGAGGACTGTTAAACTTGGGCACCACATGTACAGTAGTGATAGCTCAAGATAAGATAAAGAATGACAACTATTGTCAGGAGCTGTACAGTAAGCAGATCGTCAGCATGACTCGAGGGGTCATGTGAACTGAGTTGGAAAAAAAACAATCCTAATGTCAAATGCTAGAAACTGTGAATACTGGAAGAAATTAGACTAATCCCTCAGTCTACCTTTGTATTCTATGGAATTCACAATGTCCTTGTAATCCATAGCATTAAATGCTATCATAAGGTGAAGCCATAAGTTCTGGCTCTGTTGTTAGAAGATCGATTAATCACATATTGGGGAAGAGACATACATACAAATACTTTGATTTTTAAAACTGGGACAGTTTAATTTGGAGATATATCACCCCTCTCTCCTTCATTCTCTCAATTTTTCTTTGGTCTTCCATCCTTACACAACAATCTCTTTTTTATTCCCCTCTCTAGTTTTCCATACATGCCTCTTCTTTCTGAATCTCATCATCATCTTTTTCGGTCCCTGTCTCATTTTAGCTGGTTGCTCTGACTGCTTCTCTCTCTAATATCAGGTCTCTTGATATTGAGATATTGCCAGCAACTTTTAAATGTTCATATTCAAAAGAGGTAAACGTTTCTAAGTTTACCCCTTCTTCTACGAGTGCTTTCGACTCAGGAAATAGCTAAATGTACTATTGTATGCCTTTAACTCATTGGTTCTCAATTTTTTTTTTTTGGACAGGGGTTCCCCATCTTGTGATGGATTTATAGACTGTCATCCTCAAGTTGAGGCACATTCCCTCATATATAGTTTTTGCATCGTTGCCATTACTTCTGTCTTTCTCCCTAACGATAAGGGAGAATTCACAGGACTCCATAAGGAAGCTATTAATTGTTCTTATTTATTTGTACTGCAGTGGCCTGAGTCATGAATCAGGGTTCCACTATGCTAAACATTGTACAAACACATAATAAAAAGACCCTGCCCAAAGAGATTACAATCTAAGTAAATTAAAACTTCAAATCATCCATGATTCAACATCTCAATCTGCTGACTCCTCAGCCTAGCATCTCTAAGTTTTCAAATTCACTATCATCTGACACTATAATGACTTCTAATTTGAAATGTGCAATATCATGTCATTGGACTCTTATAGTTATAGGAGTTACAGCAATTGAACTGAACCCAAGAGAAGAATTTTACATTAATTAACATAATATTTTTACAATAACTCAATTTAACTCACTGTTTATAATGTTATCTTACTCCAAAGCAATACATCATTTTCTATTTTCTTTCCTCATTAGTTTATTGCAGGTTTTTGTTTGTTTGAAGATTATTAGGACATCAATTTGTGCCACTCACTCTATGGGCAAATTTTAGTAATGTTTCCATGTTTAGTTATGTTTACATTTTAATTTTTGTCTAATGATATGATGTAAATTCACACTCTTGTTGTGTCTAGTTCAATCAACAACTAGATTACCACACAGTTGAGAACTCAGTATTTTACTTTTGAATTTTTCAAAATCCAGTATCATTTAGTGGCAGAACAGTTCATCAATTTAGTGTTATCTAACTCCAGGATGGTTCATTCTTCCTGTGACATTCTGGCTTCAGAGTGGCTCCTCAATTCACTGTCACCAAACTCCAAAATGGTTCATCAATTTTGTGGTATCTAACAAGGGAACTTGCATCAATTAAGCATCATCTAAAATCTGAATGGTACATTAATTCCATGTCACAGAATGGTTCATTCAAAGTCACCTATCTCCAAAGTGGTTCATCATTTCAGTGTCATCTAGTTCCACAGTGGTTCATCAATTCAATGCCCTGGAACTCTAGAGTAGATATAATCTAATTAAAACTCATCAAGAACGAACACGATGACCAGAAAATAGAAAGATATACAACAGGTAAGTATAGAAATCAAATTTAGACGTCAAGGACTCTCCATTACAGGGAAGTATGTAACTTATTGGTGCATGATTACCTTGATATTTTTAGTATGTACTGCAAGTATCTATCCACTACATTATTTATCTATCCAGCACTTTCCATTACAATTACCTATCCATCAAGAATGGAATGCAACAACTATATCATATGGTATGTATAATAAATTTTTTACACACATTTTCTCTCTCTCTAACACGTGTATGCACACGTACATACTCGTAGTGGTCTTTATTTTAAAAAGAACCTATTGTCCCATACATTTATTATCTGTGACCTTTCTACAAAGGATTTTGGGTGATGGCATCCCTACCCTCTTCTTTATTTGTTTTTATGGCTAACCTGGTCAAAATACTAGAAAATATACCACAGAGAACAATATTGCATTTGTCAGAGGACGGACTACATAATCTAATTGGCATTTTCATTTATCATTTCTAAACTTCTGTGACATTATATAACACTTTCTCTATAGAATACCATGGTAAATAGTGCACAAGAGTGTCAGTTACTGAATTTTTACTGTGTATGCTACATTAGGGTCTATATTATACCTAATTAAAGGACATGTTGCCTATATGTTACCTTTGCAAAAAAGGACAGACTCTCGTGAAAGATAACTATGCAAGTGAAGATTTCTCTACCAAAAATGAGGACTGATTCTTAAACTGAAGCAGATGTCCAAGTAAATATAACATAGGTAGAAGTGCTAGTGCTCCAGGGACACACTGTATCCCCTGGGGAAAAACTCATCTTTAAATTACAGAGGAAACAGAAGAAAGGAAGACAAGGATCATAAAAATCCTTCAGCAAATGACAACATGGACTTAGGTATGTGTACATTACAGGTCATTCTTAATGGAACCAAGGGGACCTCAAGTGTAGAGACTGGTAAAGTTGAGAATGGTTCTGAGTCAGTGTGATAGGGTTTTGGAATGTTGCAAAAAGTAAAACCACGGGTAGAGTAACATTACTGCTGCATCACTTGCTAGCTGCAGAGCTGGATTGTGAGAAACTATGTAAAGCTCTCTGTTAATATGACTTCATGCAATCCAGCCTCATGATATCACTTGTACAGAATGGAGTTTGGGGAAAAACACAAATGCAATACATAGATGTGCAGGAACAATGTCAGCTCAGTAAGTTAGTTAACCCACAAATTAGCCAATATTTTAAACAAAGATTACAAAGAAACTATGGCCTAAAGTATATACTGCAATTGTTATCCTGTGAGTACTACAAGGGAAATGGGTGAGAAGTGACAAAGGAATTTCGGAAAAGAAAACAAACATCAGAGGTGAAAATCCTGGCTCCAGTTAAGTCAGTGGGAATTCACAAAAGCCAGAATTGTACCCCAAGTAGTAATGTATTCCTAGAGTGGTGAAAAATAATTACTACTTGAAATTCAGCTGTGTATATTTTAGCTAAGATGAAGGGGGAAATACTCTTGAAAAAAATGTTGCGTATTGTTTAGATATACCAATACAATACGGAACATATGTCAAACATGGTGACAATGGGTTAGATACTGGGGTTTGATCTTCTTCAGTCAATCAGTGGTGCAGGTACAAATATAACTTTAAGACCCAGGAAGAAAGGTAGTTTTGGGCATTGAATCAGTATTTTTATGTAAAATGTTCAGTGCACAAGGTAGGGACTCTGCCCATTCATAATCACCTCTGGGGGAAGCTTCTTATTCCTTCTATCTACTCTTATGGCCCTAATCATTGTAGTATCTGAGCACTGCACAATCATTAGTGGATTTTCTCCTCCCAACACCCTGTAAGTTAGGGAAGTATTATCCTCATTTTATAGATGGGAACCTGAGGCACAAGATTAAGTAATTTAAGTGACATTAGACCATCCTTTCTATACAAGATTGTTACAAGATTTTTAAAAATATGTATTTATTTTGCTTAGTTGTAATGGAATTAGTTTCTATTAGATTTATTACTTCTGCCCTAAGTTAATGTATTGTTGCATGGCCATGCTAATATTCAAAGCTAATGGCACCTAAAATTTCCCATATATATATATCTCAGGTTTAACAGTTTAAATAGACTGTGTGATACTTTCACTGTTGCGTAATATTTTATTGAGATTCAGTATGATGATATATGATGAAATCATTCATCACAGATTAATTAAGCACAATGGACTCAATCTGCTTCAATATTTCTCCCTTCTGGGGTTTCTTTTTTTCAATAATCAGAAGTAGAAAAAAAATCATGCCCTATTCTAGCTGTGTTAATCATTTCCCAGATGGATGGACACTGTAGTGTTTAATTACTTTTCACTGTATGCCAGCCCTGTTTTGTCTGCATGACCCTTTGGAAATGCCATGCTACAAATTGAAGCTTAGTTCAGCAGCCTTAAAAAAGTTATTACCCTATTTAGTACACTGCTGCAAACTTCACTTTGAGTTTAACTTTCACTCTGTTTTTTGATGAGAGGCTGTGATATCTGCACTGCCCTACTACATCTTGAAGAACAGAGCTTTTTTAGGTCAGAATCCAAGATCATGGAAGTGCAGACCAGTTCACCAAAGGGTTAGTTGAACATCACATTTTGAATTTGCATACTATTCTCCTATATTATCCACAGCCAAAGAACAATCATGTTAGCAGGAGAAACAACATTATTAAATATATTAAACTATAAAGGCTTGAAAAAAAATCACACAGTTCCTTAATATAATGGGGGGATGGAGGGGGCGGGGAAGAGAAAATTCAAGTTACTTGAAGGAACTCAGAGCTTTTCAGGCTCATTTTAAAATTTCACAATTCCCAGGAAAAGTCACCAGTACAGTGTTGATTGAGTCTGAAAGACTTTGGGTTTAGAAAACGTATTGCAATGCAGAAACTATTTGGTGGCAAAAATATTCCTGGATTTTCCTGTTGAGTCTGAGATAAGTTTGATAAGGGGAGCTCCTTCAATATAAACAGAAATTGTTACAAGTAATTATCAAATTGTCTCTGTACTTCATTTGGAAATCTACAGCAGTGTTTCTGAATATTTGGGAGAACAATTTAAAGCAGAGGTGCAACAAGGAGGGGGAACCCAACCCCCTATAACCAGAGACAGCAGAGGCTGAAGCAGTAGCTAGAAACCCAGCAGTGTGCTGGGGACAGGCATGGCCCTGTCCCTGAGATCCTGAGTCTGGCTGCAGCTGTTCAGGGGCCTACCAGTCCCCACACCATCCAAGCAACCAAGGCCTGAGATGCTCAGCACCAGGAATCATGGCCCTGGGGCTTCCCTTCTCTTCCCCAGTGGCATAGGGAGCCAACCTTGCCCCCAACTCAGCCTCCCCCAAGGGAAAGGGAGCCCCAGCATTGATCGTTGGAGCTGGGTGGCTCAAGTCCTGGTAGTCACCTGCCTCCTTCTTTAGCTCCACCAGGCAAGAGCCAATCACTTGGGCTCATTACCACTCCCAATGGCATGTATTTTCTTCTACTGTCAATATAATTTGATATTGTTTAAAATGTATATACAAAATTGTTAACAAATCTATACTTATAGGATGATTATTTAAGGAAGAAGAGGCTTCCATGATAATCAATATGTGCTTCACTTTCAAATTCTTCCCCTAAGGCTTTCCTAGTGGCTATACACTGGAATCTCTCGATATGAAAATGACTTGAAATACAAAAACTTTGGAATGGGGGAAAAAGATCTATTTCATAGGCTTCAAATAAATCTTCTATTCTTGTTTCTCCCTCAGAAAGGCTCCGCACTGCAACAATTCTACATTCAGGGACTGACTTGGCTTCTTCCAGAATCAGTCACTACTGCTCGCAGCATAAGCCAGAGAGGGTGCTGGAGATTGATGCAACATGTATTAGTGCTCAGAAGTGAAGGACTAAGCCTGTGAGACCACTATTTACTAAAAAAAGGAGTACTTGTGGCATCTTAGAGACTAACAAATTTATTTGAGCATAAGCTTTCGTGAGCTACAGCAACAAGTACTCTTTTCTTTTTGCGGAAACAGACTAACATGGCTGCTACTCTGAAACACTATTTACTAGTTATTTTTGTTGAATCCTTTGTATCTTCTGTTTTAGCATCCATAAAGCTAATTTTCTGGTACACACTGTATCAATTAATATTTGTAAAGGCTTTCCTAGTAGCTATAAACTGTAATTTTCATATGTTACATGACACTGCTAAATGTAGAATCATTCATTTCTGTTGAGCTAACTAGCAACAGCCCTACGATAGAATGCATTTTGATTCAAACGCTTATTACATAAATTCCAAGTTGATCTGAGTGCAATAAAATCAGGTTAAAGGTGTTTTACACAGTAGGGATTTCTTATGCTAAATTATTACATACACGTTGGAATACAACTCAGTTTAAATATAAAACAGTTTTATCTCTTTTTATAGGATTCCTTGAAATCTATGCTGAACCTATGCCCTTTTCCACCCACTTCCATGTTTTGGTGGGGTTTTTTTGTGGGGGGTGGAAATAATCAAACATTTTTTAAAAAAAGCAACAGCATTATAACCTGCAGTGAGTGGTACCAAAAGCCTCAGACCCAAGTGTCATAAGTTACTTACTGATTGTTTTCAGAGTGGTAGCTGTGTTAGTCTGTATCAGCAAAAAGAACTAGGAGTACTTGTGGCACCTTAGAGAGTAACAAATTTATTTGGGCATCAGCTTTTGTGGGCTAAAACCCACTTCATCAGATGCATGGAGTGGAAAATACAGTAGGAAGGTTGCCATCTCTGTCCACATATATATTCAAGGGACACCATCATAGTACCTAATCACATCAGCCACACCATCAGGGACTCATTCACATTCACATCTACCAGTATGATATATGCCATCATGTGCCAGCAATGCCCCTCTGCCATGTACATTGGCCAAACCAGACAGTCTCTATGCAAAAGAATAAATGGACACAAATCAGATGTTAAGAATTAAACATTCAAAACCCAGATGGAGAACACTTCAACCTCCCTGGACACTCAATTACAGACCTAAAAGTGGCAATTCTTCAACAAAAAGACTTCAAAAACAGACTCCAATGAGAAACTGCAGAACTGGAATTAATTTGCAAACTGGACACCATCAAATTAGGACTGAGTAAAGTATGGCAGTGGATGGGTCATTACACAAATTAAAAACTGTTTCCCCATGCTAATTTTTCCCCCTACTGTTACTCACACCTTCTTGTCAACTGTTTGAAATGGGCCATCCTGATTACCACTATAAAAGTGATTTTTCCTTCTGGTAATAATAGCCCACTGTAATTGATTTGTCTCAGAGTTGGTAAGGCAATCTCCATCTTTTCACATTCTCTGAAATATATATATACACACACACACACACACACACACACATTCAGAGAACATGAAAAGATGAAGGTTGCCTTATATAGTATATAGATATATATCTATACTATATACATCTTCCTACTTATTTTTTACTACATGAATATGATGAAGTGGGTTTTAGCCCTCAAAAGCTTATGTCCAAATAAATTTGTTAGTCTCTAAGGTGCCACAAGTACTCCTCGTTCTTTTTACTGATTGTGGTATTTTAGGGGTCCTCATTCAACATCACAGCAACTTTCTTGCATAAGATATGGGTAACTGTACATGAGTGTTATTTGCAACAATGTTAACTGTAAATAGAAACATGCTTGGTCTGATTAATATTAGGCACAGTTTCTGGCAGAAGAGCTGTAGTATCTTTTATTGGACCATCTTCTGTTGGTGGGAGGTAGAAGCTTTCAAGCTTGCACAGAGCTCTTTTCCCAGTCTGGGAAACTAGTGTCACTGCAAAACACAAGATTTAAACAGATTGTTTAGCTTAAGTGGCTAACACCTATTTCAATTGACCATTCAAGGTCAAGTGACCCATTGACACCCCTTCAGTCACGGGGAGAAAAGAAAGGACAACAGGGAAGCATCTTGGGAAGGGGTTGTTAGTGGATTACAGATTGTGTTAACAAGCCATAAAACCAGTGTCTCTATTAAATCCATGATTTTTAGTGTCTAGCAAAGTTATGAATTTAATCTCCCAGGCTCATCTTTTGAAGATGTTATGCTGGTTTCCTTTGAGGATGAAGACTGATTGGTCAGACAGAGTAATTGCTTTGTGAAAAGTGTTCACCTACAGATGATGTCATGTTTTTATCTTTTACTGGAGTGTAGTGATTATCTGGTTTCACACACATAGTTACTAGTGGGACATTTAGTACACTGGATGAGGTACACCACATCTTGTGATAGGCATGTGTAGGCCCATGGATCTTGAAAGGTATGTTGTGGGGGGTGCTGATCACTATAGCAGAGGAGACATGTCTGCTGGTTTAGCATCTGTTGTTCTGGCAGGGTCTGGTGCTGCTTTGAGTTGGTGTGTCCTGATCTGTGGGGAGCTTGCTTCTGATGATGAGCTTTGAGTTAGTTTCCCAGAACTGAAGACGAGCTCTGTAAAAGCTCGAAAGCTTGTCTCTCTCACCAACAGAAATCGGTCAATAAAAGATATTACCTCACCCACCTTGTCTCATCAATTTATTCTTATTTACAAGGTTATTACCCAATGGAATATCCTTTGTTATTTTCACAAGGCCTTTTAAAATGGTGATCCCTTACGGTCTGGCCCACGATTACAGCCCTTTAGATAGGCAAAGATTTACATATTCTTCTACATTGAAATGTGTTTGATGTCTGTAATTTCAATTTTATAATATGAATACAAAGTTGAACAAATTAAAATATGTTTACTTAAAACACAAAACAATGTACAATCATTTCAGTAAGTCTGATCACATCTTGAGGATAACCTATAACACTTGCCAACTTTTTTTTTTTTTTTTTTTTTTTTAAGGCCAGCACTTTTGTGTAGAAAATACTACCTGTCATGATTTTTCAGATCAAGTGTCAATTTTGATCCTAAAAAGATGGAAGGCTAGATTTCCCCTCTGCATTATGGCTAGTGTGAACTGAATCACTGGCTTACCTAGCTATAGGAAGATCTTCCTAGTGTAGAAGCATGATAGTGCTTCCGATGTCACCATCCTTCCTGTAGTTTGGGCAGGGGGCATGGCTGGGGAAAAGGGAGGTGCCCCATACCTTGCCGATTCCCACCTACCATAACAGACCTTGGTGTTCTAAACTGTGCTAAGGGGTAGCCAGGTGCAGAGCAGTCACAGGATCAAGGGATCACAATGGATTTTTAAGGCCAGCTCTAAGCCAAGAGGAAAGTCCAGAAATAAAAATCACAGAATAACTGTTATATTGGTATAACATAAACACATCCACAGCGGACCATGCCCTGGAGCCAAGGTTCACTTCAGAAATGACAGCAGAACATATTACACAGTGAAACTTGCCTATTATGAGTAACTAGGGAACTGAAATAAATCAGTTCCTTCCGGTAAGTAGTCTTCTAACAAAGCAGTCGCAGGACTGCTCTCACTGAGCTGATTCCCTGTAGCCCTGCACCTTGCATAGTTATTTACTTCAGCACAAAATGGATGTAAACTGTTTTCATTTTGATTTAGTAGCATTGTAACTCAACTTTGCATTCACTTTGTATCAATTTAAATGACTATGCAAGGTGTCAGGCAATGGAGAATCAGGCCCAATATCTTTGAGGACACTTCAAATATACTTTGGATGATCTCTTAAGACAGGAAACGGTCTAGTACTGGCATAGTTTGCACATTTTTCATTGTACATATGAATGTGTGTGTGCAAGGGCATAAATATCTGTGCCACATTAAACTACAAGTATTACTTGGTATGTTTGTCCCTTTAAATCATTACTTTGACATGTTCAGAAAGTAGCATGAAAAGAAAAAAAGAAAAGGAGTACTTGTGGCACCTTAGAGACTAACAAATTTATTTGAGCATAAGCTTTCGTGAGCTACAGAGAACATCCCAAATATTTGCAAAGGTTTTTCTCAGCCATAAAGAAAAACAGATCCTGTACATAGCATACATCCCCTGCCTCCTCATAATAATGGAAAGTCCAGCAAACTATTCTATTGTTTTTGCCCATTAAGTTTAGTTAATTGTGATGAAGTAAGAAGAATGTGACAAGTTAAACTATCATAAGCTTTAATCATTTAAATGTATCAGTTAACACAACTTCTCTTATGCAATTTTATTATGAGCATTTAGAAGTTCCTAGCAAAGTTCTTATTTTTCAGAACTATATTTCTTAAAACCCTACCAAAATAAAGAGTATACTGTAAAGGTGTTCTCAGTGTACAGAATAGGTGCTTTAAAAAAAAAAAAGACCATGAAATTTGCTAATTGATTATTGGATGTTGCTTACCAGTTATATTTAGCATTTCCAGTAAGACATTTCGTTTTGGATAGATTATGATTCATATTTTTGGAGTAAAATAATATTATTGGTGTTAATTTTTTTTACCTGATCGATATTAAAAAATTGGCCCCACTTTGAAGTTTCACCTAGAGATAAGTTTATAAGTTGCATCAGAGAACTTTAGAACCCACCAATCTCCTCTGCAAACAAGTATCAGCTCTGCAGAAACTGGTGAGTTGTGTGTATTTGGGTTGTATATTTTATCTGAAAAAAATATTCTTAAACTTTGCTTCAGTGAGGTTTTGATGGGTTTTATGTTTCAATTAAAAGGAGAAACTGAATTAATATTCAGTATAATTACAACTCTTGGAGGCCTGTTTTCCTATGGATAATGAAAGTAACAAATGTATATCATGGATATAATTAGTAATTAGGCAGTATTATCTCTTTCATGGATCCCATTCCTAGGAACAGACACTACTAGGGAGGCTTTAATGCATATTTTATGATTTACTTGTTATCACTATCTACATACATAGTGAAAATAGAACAACACAAAATTATTATACAACTGGTTAGAGTGAATGGTTATCAATACCCTGCAAGATGAAGTTACACAGTAACATTATTTATTCTCAAAATGTAGTTTTATTAAATTAAATATGTTTATATTTTTGAAAATACATGAAATACAACTTACTTTTGGAAGGAACACGTAGATTGGATCGAACCACTTGTAGTGAGTCTGCTTGTACCCAAAGTTCATAGCTTTTCACACTTTCATAGTCAAGAGGCTTTTTAATGAAGATAACACCAGTTCTGTTATTAATGTCAAACACATCTGGAATCCAGCAAAAAAACAAACAAACAAACAAAGTAACTTTCTAAAACCTGTAGATACTAATAGGATGTTTCCTCAAAATCTTTAAGGTTACGTGTTTCCATTCTTGTAAAGACATTATTCATTCCTGCCTCCTAATACACGGGGTTGAGGGATCGAAGCCTTCACCACCCTAAGGCCTCCATAGTCCATCTCCCCAGCTGCATTCTTTATTGTTATCATGAAAGGGGCAAACTGCTGATGTGGGTACTGGAATTTGGTTCTGGAACAACAAACTTCAGGGCAAGCTGAAAAAACTATCTGGATATATAAACAATTCCCACAGCTGGGAGAAGGTTAACGCCAGTCTACAGTATATTAAAACAAATCAGACTTCTCTGTAAGTAGTTCAGTATTGGTACCACCAATTCAACCTACAGCTCTGTTGATAGCAATCACTTGCAGACTTGACATTCATAGTTGTCACTCTAGAAGACCCAGGGCACAGTAAGGAAATAGAAAAGGTCTTAACATGTGCATTTAAGTAAGCATGTAATTTTTGTTTGTAGATCATTGGCAAGTCAGAAGAAGAGAAGTGGATTCAGCTATGGCAAGAGAATAGTCCACAAGTGGTAGATTAGCTGCTGGGCCAACGGGGCCCGTCCCCAGGGGCCATGGCCAATTAGAGGGCCTCGGAAAAATGGGTGCCCATGCAGCGCTCCTGTTGAAGAGCAACGGCGTCAAGTCATGGGGGCTTGCTGCACTCCGTCCGCCTCGAGCTCCTGCTGGGGAGTGGGCAAAGCTTCCATGAGCTGACCCCGCTTCCTTGCGGGAGTGCCAGGTGAGGGGAGCCGGGGGGGGGGGGCGGGAATGCAAGCTTCCACGTCCCAACTCCATTTCCTCGGCAGGCGCGCGGGGGGAGGGAGTGCAGGCAGAAGTGGTGGGTAGGGACTCTCACTTGCTCTGGCCCAGGGCCCTACAAACCCCTAATCCGCCTTTGCCCACAACAAAGAGTGAAGCTGTCATCTGGCTAATCTGAAAGAAACTGGAACTGACTCAAGTTATGGCAAATCTTTTTTGCAAGCTTCTCTACTGCAACCAAGTAACACAAGTCTAATATTTCATTACATGAAAATATATCCTAGTTGAGTTCATCAAGTGTGTTCATTTTTCAGCAGTGGGGTGCTGGGTGATATGGAATGCTGGGTAATAAGGCAGGGATATGTTATCCCTGACAGAGAGGTTTTATCAGTGTGCAAGAAGAGGGCTGAACTTCACCAGGGGCAAATAAATCTCCCATCATCACTTCCATCCCAACCAGGATCATGACATGACTACAATATTACACTATATATATACTTTCATCCCAGCCATGAGATAGGTCAGAAGCAGTTCTATTTGAACACTGCAGTTGGGGTTCTGCACCATTTTATTGGCAGAACTGGCCAGAAGATAGTTCTGAGGACCAGCTGCTCGATGTGGCAGACCTCAAGATTACCTGTCAGAAAATCCACTGTATGTGAATACGTGAGGGTCACTAACATTAAATCCCATTCAATGTCTTACATCTGCTCCCAGGAGAGGAAGCACAGTATGAAGTCACAACCAGGTCACCTGTGGCAGAATGACCAACAGTGAGACATACTGCCAGGTTGAATAGGGGTGCCAGAGAGCAGTTTAGAGAGACAAGGTAATATAAAAATATTACCCCACCCATCTTGTCTCTCTAATATCCTGTGATGGCCACAACTACACTGCATACAGCAGGAACCAGTTTGGTAGACTAGCCATTTTCATGGACAACCAAAAGACAGTAGTATTGCAACTGGATTTTGTTGTGAATTTAGGATCATCAATGAACTTACACTATTCCTTCCTGTACTTCTGTTCAGCCACAAGCCCATTCACCTAGGGGGATAATGCCTTGAAAATACTGCATTGAGATTTTTCAAGTGAGATTTCTTCATGAAGGGGGATATTATGTGGGTCTATGATATTTTTCAAGTGTTCATGATATGACATATGATAATCAATATAAATCACATTGCAGGGGTAGTGAGCATCCCAATTATACAAAGGATAGATTTAGGCTGATTCCATTTAAAGCACACTCAAAAGCACATTATATATATATTTTAATGACACAACTGAAGAATCTAATATCAATTGACATGTATATAACACAATGGAGAACCAAACAAACAACTTCCTACATTTTAGCTAGAGTACCTACTCTTACTGAGCTATGGAAAATATCTCTTACATTTTAAGGAGCAAACTCTGCTTCCTTTCCCTCAGCCATAAGGGGCATCAAATTCAGTTCTGCTGCATAGGCAAGGTGCAGCAGGTTTATGAAAGCAGGGTAATGGCAGCAGGAGCTGGTACTTGGGCTTGGCTTGGGTGAGGCAGGATTTAGCACTAGCTGTTTTATTTATATATACACACCACTTCCTGAAATTGTTTACGTTTAATGAATGTACCATACAGCATAATCTGCAACTTTATCGAGATACTCTTACTTACCATCTTCGTTTCCTGAAACAATTGAATATACAATAGTCCGATTCAAGGCAGCAGCAGTTACGACAGCAATCGGAGTTCCTTTGGGTGCACCTTCACTCACTGGCGGGGGTCTGCAGAATCGGATTCACACATTTATTCTCTATATTAGCATTTCTCCCCAACTATTAGGTTGCCACAGCAGGATGAGGACCTGATTAACATGGCAGAGTGTAATCCTTGCAGCAATATTGACTGTCTACTGGAAATTAAGATAGCTAAGATATGAAATATGACAATGTGGGGATAACACACATCCTCAAGGTATAAGAAAGAGAAAAATAGGGGATGAAGATAACAGGAGCTAAGAATACTCACCACCTGGAAGAAATCAACCAATAGTTATCACCAAAAAAGGCACTTTATAGAGACATGCTCTGCTAAATGAAAATGACATCTGCTAGAAATGCATGTGGCGAAAGATTCCTACATTAGTAACTTTATAAAAACCAAGATGCTTTTCAGAAAATCCACTGCTTCCTGCATTTAGACCTCAATTCAGCAAAGCATTTAAGCATGCACATAAGCTCATGAGTAACACTAGTGAAGTCAGTGGAAAAGGTCACACAATTAAAGTTATACATGTGAAAACTATCTCCGCTTCCACATCCACAAATTCATAGATTCCAAGGCAAGAAAGGACCATTGTGATCACATAATCTGACCTCCTGTATAACACAGGCCATAGAACGTCCTCAAAATAATTACTAGAGCAATTATTTTAGAAAAATATCCTATCTTGATTTAAAAATTGTCAATGATAGAGAGACCACAAGATCCCTTAATAAGTTATTCCAATGGTTAATTACTTTCACAGTTAAAATTTTAGACTTTATTTCCAGTCTGAATTTGTCTAGTTTCAACTTCCAGACATTGGATTGTGTTATACCTTTCTCTGCTAGATAGAAGAGCTCATAACTAAATATATGTTCCTCACATAGATACTTATATAGTATGATCAAGTAACCACTTAACCTTCTCTTTGTTAGATTAAATGAGATACATCTATTTATCTTATCACTATAAGGCATGATTTCTAATTCTTTAATCATTCTTGTGGCTCTTCTCTGAACCCTCTCCAATTTATCAACATCCTTCTTGAACCGAGGGCACCAGATCTGGACATAGTATTCCATCAGCAGTCAGACCACTGCCAAATACAGAGCTAAAATAACCTCTCTACTCCTACTCAAGATTCCCATGTTTACGCATCCCAGTATCAAATTACCTCTTTTGGCCACAATGTCACATTTGAGCCTATATTTAGCTGACTATTCACCTCTGCCCCCCCAAATCTCTCTCAGAGTCTCTGCTTCCCAGGATAGAGTCCACCATCCTATAAGTATGACCTACATTCGTTGTTCATAGGCATATACATTTATATTTATCCATATTAAAACACATATTGTTTGCTTGCACCCAGTTTACTAGGTGATCTTGATCACTCTGAATAAATGATCTGTGCTCTTCATTATCGACTACACCCCTAATTTGCTTGACATGTGCTAACTTTATTGGTGATCATTTTATGTTTTCTTTCCAGTCACTGACAAAAATGTTAAATAGCATAGGGGAAGAATCGATCCTTGTGGGAACCCATTGGAAATACCCCCACTTCATGATGATTCCCTGTTTACGGTTACATTTTGAGACCTATCAGTTAGCCAGTTGAGAATAAAGGAGAAGCGTACACTTTAAACATCTCTCTGGGCATTCATCTGTATGTAAGTTTAATTATTCTTTTGCTTTGTAAATGATATTCCACCAACAGGCACCTGTCCTTGTTTTTATGGCCTTGAAACACTTAGTATCTCATATCTAGACAGCTCATTTTACTATATGTAATTAACTAGCTGCCTCCTGATACACATTAAATAAAATTCCACCCTCAGACACCTCCCTGTCCAAATTTTAGGACAGTTAGTACATTATCTCTATAAAGAGTGTCATGAGTGATACTTTTATGAAAAACAACATGACTATATCATCTACAGCAGAACCCTCCTCACCCAATCACATGAATTACAGGAACATTTTGAGAACAACTGATAAGTGCCACAGAGCTTCCTTCCCCAATAAAAGTAAAGGAGGAAGTAGTACGGAGCTATCCTTCACTTTTAACTACGGAATCAGTGCTAATATAATTTAAACAGCTTCCTTTCAACAAATTTAGTGAGATATTGGAAGTAAACTCAACAGCAACTTTCAGCAAAAGATGAGGTAATATTCACTCTGAATATGAGCAAATAAAGTGTCAGTGTCACAAGCCCAGGCCTTGGGACATGTGCCTCAATTTCCCCTTTTGGCTATATAAATTAGTCCTGGGTCAGACTTTACCTTCCATAACTCCTTTTTCATTATTTTTTTGTTACCAACAGACTTCATTCATTAATAACCAATACAGAGATAGTCCCAGGCTTCAGCTTCCTCCTCACCAGAGCTGTGTTCTTCTTCTAGTGTCCTCTCATCAGTAAATCACCAGCAACCCCTCCTGCCTCACAGATTTAGCTGCTCCACCCCATCCACACTAGGGTTCAGTCTTCTGTTCTGCTACCAGAGGTTCTCAAACTAGGGGTTGTAGGGTGGTTACATGGGGCTTGCAAGCTGTCAGCTCTGTGAGGCTGAGAGCCCCAAGCCCCCATTAAATTAAATTAAAATTAAATTAAATTAAATTAAATTAAATACTCTTCATTTTCCTACTCCCTTCCTAGGCCTACAGCTTGAGCCTGGCTCCTATCTAGCCTAGAAGACAACACTAGCTCTCTTCCTGTACCTTACTGACAGGAGATCCCCACTATTTCCCTTCTGCAGGGACCCTGACAGTTCTTTTGGGTTTTTTACTGTCAATTTCAAGCCCTCATTCAGGGCTTATTCCACATCCTGTAGTTTCCTCCAACTACCACAAGGCTTCTCTAGAGACTTCTTCCCCCACCCTGTGGTAACTTATTTTTTATACTGTTCTAGCTGTTTTTTTTTCAACTCAGCTGTTCCATTTCTAATTAGCTAAAGCAGGCAACCTGGAGCACCTGATTGCCCCCAGGTATTCCCCACAGTGTCATCATGGGTCATTTGGGCCCTGATCTTTCCTGAAGGGCCACTGGCCACAGGACAGGCAGCAGTAGATTTTTTCATCCACAAGTTTTGATATTTGGATCTTTAATAAAAATATTTTCCTTTCTAGTCTCACACTTTTTATTATACTCATGTGATATAGACAAATAAAATTTGAACTTGGCTATTTAAAGTTAGGCACAAATAAAAATGGACATTCAGTAGCATTTCACTGGGATCCGTAATGCTCAGCACCTCTGAAAATTAGGACACCTTTATTTAGAAGCCTAACTTTAGGGACCAAGGTTTGAAAATTCTGGCTGTGGTCTACAATTACTACAACACTAATTTCAGATGATATTTTTTCAAAAATTCTCCTCTGTTTTCAGAATCATCTTAGAAGTTTTAGCCCACACCATGTTTTCTATTCTCTATAATTTTCTATTCTATAGAAGCATTGAAAATTGCATTCTTTAATTGCATCCCTGTTTGCAACCTTAAATACTGAAACCTGACAACTATAACAATTATATATTGGGATGCCAATAATTTGACCTTGGATTCTGACTTACGGTATGCATTTTTCATATAAAATGGGATGTTAGCCACAATTACAAAGACACATACACACAGAACATGGTTCCAGTCCTTCTACAGGAAGTGTGCTATCCACTATAGAAATTAAAGTCATTATAACTATCTGCTTTACTAAACCACTAAAACTAGATCTGCATAATTATTATGAATGTACATTTTTAGATTGGTCTTAGTGATATGGAAAAAGACAATCAAACCAATTTTGATTCAGTTTAAAATTCAGTTTATTTATTGTGTTCATCAATGTAGGTTAGTGATGAAATTAAAACCTATTTTGTGTTACATTAGACTCCTTGGCACCCCTCTTTCTTCAAAATGCACACAATTGAAAACTGTGAAAAATACAAGATTTCTTATCTAAAAAACCTTCACTTGGTCCCAACTGGGTTTTAGTACTTTAACCACCACCCCCACCCCACCCACCTCCCAAGAAACAACAACAGAGACACAATCCTGTAACTTCCATTCTGACATTGCTGAATTCAATGGATTGACAAATCAATACCAATTAGGAAGCTGCTTTTGTTTTCAATATGAGAGAATTTGAAGGAAGTGGAGATAGAACTATGGGAATTCACGTACTTTGTAACCTTCCAGTAATTGCACCTCATTGATTTCATTTCCCTGATTTAACTAAGGCAATCAGGTGCAAAGAGCAATACATCAGTTCAATTAGAACATACAGTGGGTTCCTTAAGAACCTTCTGCAGAACTACAGATAAGTAAATTGGTAAAGGACAGAAGAACTCGGACGAAAAAATACTGTTCTTTGCCCTGTACTTCAGCTATAATACCCCGTCTTTAGAGATAAATACATTATTTTCCATTTTTAAGACTAAAATGTACAGTAGAAGCATTGTTTTCACTTGGGAAATAAATTCAGTGTGAAATTAATTTGGCAGTAGGAAGAGGCATCTTTATTCACTAGTTTAAACTTATTTAGAGAAAAGGGGACAATTATGTATTTGCAAGCTAAGACACAACACTAGTTATGTTTTATGATCCTGTCTAACCTACCTGGTCTGCAATTTACAATACAAATACAATATTAGAAGGGGAAGAACAATCATGTGGCTAAAGCACATGATTAAGATTCAGATTAAATGGCTTTGAGGATATGGGCCTTCATGTCTCTGTGCCTCAGGTTTTCCATCTGCAAATGAAAATCTTACCTACCTACCTAACAACAATGTTGTTTGTCTTCATCCATCACATTAATAATTGTGAAGTGCTTTGAGATACTTGGCTGGAATGGACTATATAAGTGCAAAGGGCTGTATGAATATAAAATATAAACAAACAAACCCAGGGGTTTTTCCCCCCTAAATTTGAATTGAGTGGTTAATAATTATTCTAAATTAAGAGAATTAAGTTCTTTGTTCATCTACACAACACGTATGGCATTGCCAACAACAACATGAGAATTCTAAAGCACCTGTCTTTCAACCCTGTCCTCAGAAAGGACATCTATTGGTATATACTATATATCTATATATCCTTTTCCTAAATACATTATTTGAAATATTCCACTGTCTCCTAGTTTTATGTACCCATATATCCAGATACACACAAAGAATGACAAATGTAATGGTTATAGTCATAAACTGTGGGTCCGTGTGATAAACTGCAGGTCCATGTGATAAACTCCTTATATACCATAAGAGTTTTAGTATAACTGCATTTATCACATACTTCATCCACTTCACCTGCAATCCAATCTTTCTAAGTGCCACTAATACTTCTTTCTGGGATTTATTCTGACAATATAAAACACTCACACTGCTTTGAACAACTGCCATTTAAATAAGGCAAAACAAAAATCAGCTTCATTCACAGTAAACATAATTTTTCCTGAAAATTACCCTCTTCTGAAGTGCAAGCTGGGTAATATAGTATTAGTTATAATGCTTCTTTTCCTCCAAAGTCTGTGTAGCTGTATTCATGAAGCTACATCTTTTACACAGTTAAAATGTTTTTTGCCACTATGACTGGGTCACTTCTGGGCTCGGGACAACTGTCTACCAGGTTCCCACTCAGGTGAAAAGAAACAAATGGTCTATTATTAAGCTGTCATCCCCTTAGGCTGGATAACACCTGCAGCAGAGTTACTCAACACCAGCAGATAACAAGGGGAGGAGGGCAGAGTGATAGCTCAGTGGTTTGAGCATTGGCCTGCTAAACCCAGGGTTGTGAGTTCAATCCTAGAGGGAGGCATTTATGGATCTGGGGCAAACATTTGGGATTGGTCCTGCTTTTAAGCAGGGGGTTGGACTAGATGACCTCCTGAGGTCCCTTCCAGCCCTGATATTCCATGAAGTTACTGGTGACAAATTATACAATAGTCCCACATCAGGCCTACCTTCCTTTGGGGAAGCTCTGGCAGGCAGCTGGACCTCAAGTCATTCCTCTCTCTCTCAGCCAGAAAGATGAAGATCTGATCTCCTTCCTGGTCAGCCCAACTGAGCCTTGCTCATCCCTTTTTAACACCTCCCTCCAAGTCTGGCACCTGTTGTAGGTTTAGCAGGACAAAGCTGGTAGAGCCCACAGTAGCTCACTAACCTTTCCTGGCCAGTGTGGGTTACTATACCCCTTCACAGACACTCTATATCACAAAGCAACCTTAAAAGCCAGTTTAATCGACAAGTACAGATTTTTTCATGGGAAATCCTTCCCTTGCCAGGGAAGTGGAGGAATTCCACTGACAGAGTATGATCAATGATATAGTTTGTGATGCTGCCAGACCAGGTGCCAGCTTATGGCAAGGCCCCTAATCCTCAATGAACACCAACAACCAGGCAAAAGAGCTGGTCACAGTTTGGTTTATCTGTGTGTTAGCATTGCTAAAGTAGATGGTAAGTTGGTAAAAATGTCTTTAGTATTTAGACCTGGTGAAATGCTTGTATGATGCTGCATGCAATGATCTCACTTATAACTTTACATCAGGGCTACAGACGTTATATTAAGTAAAAAGAAAAGGAGTACTAGTGGCACCTTAGAGACTAACAAATTTATTTGAACATAAGCTTTTGTGAGCTACAGTTTACTTCATCGGATGCAATAGCTCACGAAAGCTTATGCTCAAATAAATTTGTTAGTCTCTAAGGTGCCACAAGTACTCCTTTTCTTTTTTCTTTTTGCAAATACAGACTAACCCAGCTGCTACTCTAAAACCTGTTATATTAAGTGTTTACCTTGTAAACCTCTGCAACTGTGGAACTTATCAAACAGGAGAAAAGCCTTCTCTAATGCAAATGCTGGCTACCTACAGAAGATGTTAGGCCTTGCCAAAAGAGAAGGCCTTTGAGACCAAATGAGTCATTGTGAGACATCAAAGAACAGAAACTTTGTTAATTGCATGGGTGGCCTGTGAATTGCCAGCTGCGGAAAGCTAGCCCCCAGACCCACCCCTAGCCCTGTCCCTTCTGCCCCCCCAGCTCTGCAGCATGGGAAGGTGGGCAGTGCATGGCCCCAGCCTCCCCAACTACGGAGAGTGGGAGGCCTCAGCCCGCCCAGCCCTGGAGCACAGGACGACTGGCGGCCACAGGCTCCCCAGCTCCGGAGTGCTGGGAAGGTGGGTGGCACATGGCCCCAGCCTCCGCAGGCTCAACCAGAGCACTGGAGGACTGACCTCGGAGCCGCACGCAGAGAGCAGTGCTAAGCAGGAGGCGGGGCCATGGCTGGCTGTTTGGGGAGGCACAGCCTCCCCCACCCTATGTGACCCACCTCCCATGGTTAATTGCATTCCTCACTGCCTCCAGGAAGAGGAGACCTGTGCCTGAACTCATACCATAAGCTTGGACTCTGGGAAGAAGGGCATAAAAATCCCTGACTAGGAGAAACTAGGGTATTTCCCCTGCTTGGACTTCAAAGCAACAAGAATCACTAAGTATAAGCAAAAGACCCCCAGCTGTTTGGTCTGGGTTATTCCTAACAGACATATAAAGCTTGCACATTATACCAGTACTGTCATCTTTTGGAACCTAAGACGATCTCCTTTGTGTGTGTACGTTTACCTGTTTTAGCCTTGTAAACAACTCCAATTTATTTTTCCTAGTTAATAAATCTTTAGATAATTTGTTATAGATTGGCTACAAGTATTGCCTTTGGTTTGAGTTCTGCAATACAGTTGACATGGGATAAGTGACCAGCCCTTTGGGACTAAGAGTAACCTGAATATTGCTGTGATTTTCGGTGTAAGGGACAATCTATCACAAAGAGAAGCTTGCCTGGTTGGCAAGATAGTCTCCCAGGGCAGTGGTTCTCAAAGCTGGTCCGCTGCTTGTTCAGCAAAAGCCCCTGGCACACTGGACCAGTTTGTTTACCTGCCGCGTCTGCAGGTTTGGCCGATCGCGGCTCCCACTGGCGGCGGTTCGCCGCTCCAGGCCAATGGGGGCTGCAGAAAGCGGTGCGGGCCAAGCGACGTGCTAGCCGCTTTCCCACAATCCCCATTGGACTGGAGTGGCAAACTGCGGCCAGTGGGAGCTGCGATTGGCCGAACCTTTGGACGTGGCAGGTAAACAAACCGGTCCGGCGTACCAGGGGCTTTCCCTGAACAAGTGGTGGACCAGCTTTGAGAACCACTGTCCTAGGGCACTCTTGTCTATCTGTGAGTCCATGTTCAGGCTGTTATAGTGCTTTAGGAGTTCACAATTGTTATTTTGTTTGGTAAAAATCTACTTATAGAATATACAACCATTTTGGGGGTTGTGCCCTGTTCCTGGAGAGTCTGCCCTGAGGCTGGCACTCACAGTTAATAGCCACTCCAGACAGCTTGACAGAGGCACCAACAGCACACCTATACTGGACCCTGGTGTGGACTGGTAAAATGGGGAGTGGCCAGGACACTGCTGTATCTGGCTGTTTCCTGTTGTCAAGCAGCCATTGGGAGGTATGAGTGTGTGTTGAGGGGTTGGCACATGGCAGCCTCACATTTGAGAAAAACAAAATGACTTAAAAGCCATAATAATGGCTGTGGAATGGTTCTTTTGGTCCTTTCCTCTACTCCCACAATTAAGCGTCTCAGGTCTGAATACGTGTAGAATTTGGAGCTTTATAGTGTTTATTTCATTGTGTACTGCTCAGAAAGTAAAAGGCAGCTCAGTAAAATGTGTTTGGCCCAAATAAAAAAAGATCAAATTAGAAGAAAAATAGGATTAAAACAAATTTAATATTTAGTAGGAAGATGTTTAAAACTGTAAAATGCATATTTTTAATGTGCTGTATTTGGCTTGCCATTACATGTTCTGTCTCCTTGCTCCTCTCTCAGCAAGGTATCAAAATTCTGTAAGGCATAACATCTATATTAATTTATTTTAATTGGCAGAGTGAAATTCCAAATTTTCCTCACTCCCGTATTTTGCCTTCTTTCTCTTTCTCTGTGGTAGATTGTCTAGGAGGACACTAAGCCTGTTTTTCAATTTGTCTGCCACCTAATGCACAGCGAATTTACCATGAAATTCTTCTATCTAGAAGAGCATGGGCATAAGATTTGATCGAGAATTAAACTGAAGAGCAGCAGAGCCAAAAATAAATTGAAAATTAGGCGTAACACTAAATTGCAACAATAAGCTGTGTGCATATTTTGTATTGTACAAATGGATTTTTAGCCTTCTGTACTTTGTTGTTTTGTGTTGGTTTAAAAAAGTCTAATTATCTATCTCAGAAATAAACATTCATATTTACAGAGTTTTTTTTAAATCACTCCTACATAATGAAGGTAACATCCTTAGCCTGACCAGTTTAAAATGTCTTTAACAGAAAGTTAACCTGTCCCATTCCTATCACTCTCAGATGGATCCTACATTCTCTTCCATTGCTACTTTTAACTGTCAGCTATATTTTAGTTTATATTACTCTCTCTTTATATGCAATATGTGCTTCATGCTTTCATGTATTGTGCCCATCTCTACAAAACATCTTGTCTATTCTGCTTTCACAGAAAAAATGTTTTATAATGCTTTCATGAAAGAGGTTATTTAAAACATAAACTGTCTTGAATTAATGTAGTCTTCTGTTGGAAGATCCATTCTGTACAAACCATCACAGTGCCTCAACTAAGATAAGCCAACCGACAATGTATCGTCTTAAGCAAAATATTTTTTTTTGAATTGTCAGCTGGAAAAAAGGTTTCCAAACACAAACAGTGAACTTCTTGACTGTGCATTTGGATTTTTAAAATCTGCAAAAGCTGCAGAAGGTTTTATATATTCTGACTGCAGCAGTAAAAGAGAAATAAATAAAAGGCAGTAAAAGTAGTAATTGTTGCTGTTTAGCTTCCTTCCATCTACATTTTGATTAAATTGAGTTCCTGCTCACTCAGTTCTGCAGACATAACTTTGTTAATTGAAAAAAAGAAGAGAAAAAAAAGAAGGGGATTATAATTAAATTTTAGAGAAAAATTACATCAAGTTTTTAAGCTTTCACCTTCCAGCATATGCAACTCAGAGTTTAAGGCCAAAAGTGACCAACAGATCATATAATATGACCTCCCATATATCACAGGCCACCACCACCACCACCCAGCAACTACACCCGAATTCCCACTACTGAAATTAGACCAAAGTATTACAACTCTCAGGAGTCTAAAATCAGTGTTTCCCAACCAGCGTGCCATCAGGCATGAACCGGTGTGCCATAAGGAATTTTGAAAAAAAATCACTTTTGAGGAAAAAAAAAGCTCATTTATTTTAAATAGCATCAGAACCAAATTCCATTTTTTGCTGTGGCTCATCATGTGTACATGCATGAGATCACAAGATGTAATATTGGTGTCCAGAGGTGAGGGTGCACCACACAAATCTTTTATTGGAGTGTGCCTTAGACTGCAAAAAGGTCGAGAAGCACCAGCCTAAACTTTTATGTGCCACAGGCAGAGAATAGGAGGGACCAAGATGCACTAATGCCTGAGGCCCCTGCAATGGCAGGGAACGGATTAAATGAGATATACCCGGAAAATCCTGGGAACTGACCGGGACGCTATACTGCAGAGGAAGGCAAACCTCCATGAAGGTCAGTGCCAATCTGATTTTTGGGAAAATTCCTTCCTGATCCCACATATGGGGTCAGTTAAACACTGAGCATGTGAGCAATAACCATCCAGGTAGGCATGTGAGAGAAAGAATGCTTGGAGCCACCTCAGAGCACTGGCCAATCCTGTCCAGTGTCCCATCTCCAGCCGTGGCCATCTCTGATGCTTCAGAGGAAGTAGACCAAAACCACCCTTGAGCCAGAATATATTGGAAGACCTCACATACATACTTCCTGATCTCTGCAGTCACCGACTGAAATCTCATGCTTCGGGACTTCAGCAACATAAGACAAACTTATGGAGACTCTCACAGTTTCTGAACCCTGTCCCATATCATCACAAGCAATCCTGTCATATAATCCCACTCCACTTCTCTCTTAAAACTAATTAAATTGTTTGTCCCACAACTCCTATTGGGAGGCTGTTCCAGAAACTCACACCTCTGATGGTTAGCAACATTCTTCTAATTTCCATCCTGAATTTGTTCAAGGCAAATTTATATCATTTGTTCTTGTGCCAAGATTGACCTTTAGATTAAATAACTCTTCACCTTCCCTGGTGTTTACCCCCCTTATGTATTTATAGAAAGCAATCATCCCTTCTCAGCCTTCTTTTTGATAAGCTAAATCCAAGTTGATCACATTAGAAAGGCTCTTCATTCCTCAGTCATAGTAGCTCTGTTCTGTACCTGTTCCAGTTTGAATTTAACTTTCTTGAACATGAATATACAATTTTTACCAATGCCTCGTGCAATGACATTAATTGTCATCCTGTGATCAACCAAAACTCCCAAATATCTCTTCTCTAACACTTCCAGTTGATGAGCTTGAAACACAAATTCTCATTATTAGACCCTAAGTGCATGATCTCCCAATTTGTACTATTGAATTTCATCCTATTTCTGTTATTCAAGTCTTCAACATTACCCTGATCTTCCTGTGCAATATTCCAATCCTCTTCTGTATTGATGAGGCTCCCAACTCTCAGCAAATTTCATTAGTACACCTCTACTTTTTATGCCATGATTATTAATAAAAATAATGAATAAGATTGGTCCCAAGACTGATCCTTGAGGAACTCCACTAGTAACCTCCCTTCACTCTTAGAGTTCACCTTTCAGCACAACCTTCCTTACTTTTTTTATTTATATTAATACAAAAATTCTGGTTATTTTAAATTTTTTGCCAAGAGTTAATCCAGCTTGATTTTTGGCAATCCTCACTTTATTCCTAAATTTTGTAATCTACAGTATTCAGCTCATTCTTGCTGATGAATCTCTTTTCCCATCCCTGCAGGCTCTCTGCTTAATCATTTATTCATCCAGCTGCGTTTGGAACCATCCCCTACACATTTTTCCCCTTGCTTGGAATACAGAAAACAGATAGATTTTTGTATAGTTGATTTAAGAAATTCCAAGTTTCCCCACATTTAAGTCTAAACTCTTTAGTTCAGTTGACTTTTTTTAATTAATTCCCTTAACTTCCCAAAGTCTGATCTTTTGAAATGATAATAATAAACATAGATGACAAATTGGTTTGGATTATCCTTCCATTTAATTTGAACTGAAACAATTCCAGATTGCTTAATCCAGGGCTATTTCCTATGACCACGGTGTCCTCACTATTTACTAAAACTAAGTCTAAAATTGTAAAAAGAACACGAGTAATTGTGGCACCTTAGAGACTAACAAATTTATCTGAGCATAAACTTTTGTGGGCTACAGCCCACTTCATCGGATGCATGCAGTGGAAAATATAGTACGACGATTTTATATACACAGAGAACATGAAACAATGGGTGTTACCATACACACTGTAAGGAGAGCGATCAGTTAAGGTGAACTATTACCAGCAGGAGGGAAAAAAAAACTTTTGTAGTGAACATCAAGATGGGCCATTTCCAGCAGGTGACAAGAACGTGTGAGGAACAGTAGGGGGAAAAATAAACCTGGGAAATAGTTTTACTTTGTGTAATGACACATCCACTCCCAGTCTTTATTCAAGCCTAAATTAATTTTATCCAGTTTGCAAATTAATTCCAATTCAGCAGTCTCTCATTGGAGTCTATTTTTGAAGTTTTTTTGTTGTAATATTGCTACTTTTAGGTTTGTAATTGACCAGAGAGATTGAAGTGCTCTCCGACTGGTTTTTGAATGTTACAGACAGCCCCCCAAACTGAAGCAAATACTCACCAGCAACCACATACCACACAACAAAAACACTAACCCAGGAACCTATCCTTGAAACAAAGCCTGTTGCCAACTCTGTCTACATATCTATTTAGGGGACACCATCATAGGGCCTAATCACATCAGCTACGCTATCAGAGGCTCATTCATTTGCACATCTACCAATGTGATATATGCCATCATGTGCAAGCAATGCCCCTCTGCCAGGTACATTGGCCAAACTGGACAGTCTCTACATAAAAGAATCAATGGACACAAATCAGATGTCAAGAATTATAATATTCAAAAACCAGTCAGAGAACACTTCAATCTCTCTGGTCACTTGATTACATACTTAAAAGTCACAATATTACAACTAAAAAACTTCAAAACAGACTCCAACGAGAGACTGCTGAATTGGAATTAATTTGCAGACTGGACACCATTAAATTAGGCTTGAATAAAGACAGGGAGTGGATGAGTCATTACACAAAGTAAAACTATTTTCCCATGTTTATTTTTCCCCCCTACTGTTTCTCACATGTTCTTGTCAACTGCTGGAAATGGCCCATCTTGCTTATCTCTACAAAAGGTTTTGTTTTTTCTCTCCTGCTGGTAATAGCTCACCTTAACTGATCACTCTCGTTATGGTATGTATGATACCACCCATTGTTTCATGTTCTCTGTGAATATAAAATCGTCCTACTGTATTTTTCACTGTATGCATCTGATGAAGTGAGCTGTAGCCCACGAAAGCTTATGCTCAAATAAATTTGGTAGTCTTTAAGGTGCCACAAGTACTCCTGTTCTTTTTGCAGATACAGACTAAAAAGGCTGCTACTCTGAAACCTATCAAAATTGTATCGTCTCTTTGTTGGTTCAGTGATGATCTGGTGAATAAAACTGTAGTCTATCTCATCCAGGAAGAACTGGGTCCTACCAATATTAGTAGCATTTATTCTCCAATCTATAGCTGGGAAGTTATAGTCTCACATTATGGCACAATATTACTAATAATATTTTAAAATATCTTTATCCATATCGAAGTTCTACCCTGAGAGTGTACAGCAGACCCCTAACACTATCCCAATAGAATCTATTTTATAATGCTTCCAAAGAGTGATTTAGAACCAAATAGATTTTGTTTTGTCCATATCATCAGTTCTTATTACTTTGCAATTTATTTCATCATTGAAGAACAATGCTACCCAGCCACCTTACCTTTCTTATTCTCTCTCTCCTAAACACTACATACCCTTTAATACCTGTATACCAATTATGACTGCTCTTCCACCATGATCCTGTAATCCCTACAATGTCCAGTTTGATCTCCTGCACCAATAGTTCCAGTTTCCCCATTTTATTTCCCAGACTCCTTGCATTCATATACAAGCATCACAATTATTTCCTTCAGACTTCATCCAGTTTTCTATGAAGCCAGATTAAGATATAGGTCTTGGACCAACTGTAAAATCTTCCTGATTACTACTTCAGTCAATATTTTTACTTTCTATCTTGTTGCCATCCATACTTTCACCTTCTGGTGTTCCATAATCCCATACTATATCTTCATTTAACTGTTTTTCCTCCTTCTTTGTATTGAAGCAGAATGTGGCAATTATCTGAGTCTCTCTCACCCTTCTCCCCTCATTTCCTGGTTTAAAGCCCTTTTTTATCTATCATGCCAGTCTTGATCCTAGAAGGATAATATGTAAATAGAGTCCATCTGTTGAGAAGAGTCTTCTTTCTGTGAATGCCTCCCAATAGTCTTCAGAGTAGCAGCCATATTAGTCTGTAACCACAAAAGGAAAAGGAGGACTTGTGGCACCTTAGAGACTAACAAATTTATTTCAGTATAAGCTTTCGTGAGCTACAGCTCACTGAATGCATCGATAAAGTGAGCTGTAACCCATGAAAGCTTATGCTCAAATACATTTGTTAGTCTCTAAGGTGCCACAAGTACTCCTTTTCTTTTTCCCCAATAGTCTGTTATTCCAAAACCTTCCTTATAGCACCAGTCCTTGAGCCATCTGTTGATCTTCATTATATTGTCATGCTTTGGCCCCTCCTTCTTCAGGGACCAGAAATGTTCCTTCCTCTTCTTTAAGTAATTTACCCAGTCTCACAAAATTATCCTTGATCCATTCCAGTGGGAATTTAGCAGTATCGTTAATCCCAGCATGCAGCACAGTCAGTGGATTTTTCCCCAACCCTATCAGGATCCTTTTCAACCTCACGTCCACATCTCATATCCTTCCTCCTGGCGGACAGCATACTCTTCTGTTCTCTGGATCTGGTCTAGTGCCAGTCCTGTTGATTCTTCCTAGTATGGATTTCCCAGTCACATAGACCTGCCTCTTCTGCGTGTCAATATGAATCTGTCTTACGTTCTCTCTGTCTTCCAGTACATCACTGTCATTCTTCTTTGGGCTCTAGTACCTGGCTATCACCATCATCTTTTCCTCTCTTCTTCAGGGGCTAGTTTCCATTATTTTCTTCCTTGGCACCACATCTTTTGTTTGCTTCTTCTCCTTATTCCCCAGTACAGCAAACTTGTCACTCAACTCAACTTCATCACCAGTAGCTGGTCTTACACTCTTGTTCCTGTGGTCATGTTCTTCCATGCATCACCCTCCTCTTACAGCGCTTTTCTCCTCAGAGCCTTTTGTTTGGCAGGTAGCTGCAAATATTGAGTTGTCTGTACCACCGCCTTTCCTCTTCTCCTGCATTACACCGTCAAATCCCCATATGAATTCCATCACTGTCTCCAGCTGCATCTCTAATCCTTGGATCTTTTTTGCCATGAGTTCTATGAAGTGACGTTTCATGCATAAGTAGCTTCCATCAGATATCCACTCAAGGATAATGCACATCCTGCAGCTTCTGCATCCAACCATCTTCTTTGTCTCCTCTCCTTCTCGGTTCACTTCTAGTGCTTCCTTAGTAGCCATCATTATCTTGTCTTCTGAGTCCCTACTCCTAGAGAAAAAGAAAGGACATAAATCCCCACACACTCCCAACTACAAACTCCCACAGAAATTCTGCTGTTAGCTGCTAAGTGTTCACTGCTCCTACATTCACTACTGACAGGCTTTTAAACCCAGCTAAGTGAAATCAGCACTATTCTCTCATTAAGGGATATCAGCAAGCACCAGATCAAGCTGCACACCTGGAACAAATCCCTGAAAAATCAAGATTTGCACCTCTAGAACACAAAACCACCACTCTCCTTTCAGGCCAAACTCCCACAAATGCTGCTGTTCGCTGTTAGTTCAATTGTGAGAGTTTGAAATGACACCAATTGCCAAAAAGCCGAAGGGTTTTTCCTGAAATGAACACTTTCTCCTCAATTAAAATGGTCTCTTTTCCATGCAATATTATATTCAAAGTCTGTTCAATAAGTGTTCTCTGCTATAAATATCCATTCACTCTGCCTTGGTTCTCAGATCAGTTCAGAATGTTTTGACCTTTTTCATGGTATTTATCTCTAAACCAGATGACAAGGGAGTTTAGGCATTGTTACAGTGAACCACCTCCTTGGCCCATTATCTTTTAAGATAAATGTCAAACTTCATTCTGATGAACTCTATGTCATCAGGCACAATGCGTTTGTGTAATTCCAGCAACATTTCTAAATCAAAGCTAAGTGCTGACATTATTACTTAGGACTTTGATCTTTTTGTCAGGAATACCACCAAAGAAAAGAAGGGGAAATACATTTTCCTAAGTAACTTCTGAATGTTTAGCTATTAGATCATTGTTGGATTTTCTCATGTATTATAATTCCTCAGAACTTCAGTGCAGACTGAATTCTGCCATCATTTCTTCTTGTGAAATCAAGGATAATGGAGTGATTTTGCTCCCTTATAATAGGTCACTGAAAGCTGACAGAATTTGACACTGCAGTGGCACAACGTGCTCTACTATAAAACTTGTGTTCATGTTACTATTACACATCCATATTTTCCAAGTTTAAACTTAGCTGTAAAATTCCATCATGGACTATAAAATTATGTTAAAACCCCCTAAGATCTATCTATCACATGTAAGTGGCAATTCAACTATGATCTCCAGCCTATCCTTCTGCCAAAGACAGCAACCTATGTCCCCAGGGTCAGACTGGAGTCAGAATCATTTATGATTTAGCTGATACAAAACGAAGGTAAATCATTTCACCATAGTATTTCATGGGAAAACATTTTAATTAGCAAAGAAAACAAAACAGAAACGTTTGAAATAGTTAAACAAACAAAACAAAGACATATCATTATTAAACAAGTGAGAAGTGAGCGAACAAACACACTTCAACTATTACACTGCTCTTCTCTTCTAGCCCAGTTAACTATCTAATTATCCACTACCAACATCAGAGCTTCATACTTGCTGCAACAGTTCTATTTCTAGTACACATTAAAATCTACAATGTGGTATTTATCATTGGTTGGTAGCACACTGCATTTTGTTTTGATGCTTTTGGAAATAAAAATAAAATAAACACATTCTCATTTTTCAGTAACTAAACAATAGGCAACAGTTCAAAGTGTTAATGGTTCTAACTGCCAGGGCCTGATCTGCATGCCTTCCTCTAGCCAAACTCCCACTAAAGTCAATGTTGGTTCAATCTACATAAGAAATGTAGGGTTGCCCCTATAAATGGGAATAATGGGATTTGTTTTTTCTGGCAGGGAGAGGCTGGCCTCCCTTGGAAAATGTGGTAAAATGGCACTTAACTAGCCAGCTTCGATGCTCTGCAGGAAGTTAATTATAGTTCATGGATCTCATTTATATTTTGTGATATTTTCTCTTGTGATTAAGATTCAGGCACTTAAGAAAATAAGTGAAGGAATGAAGTGTTCCACAGCTGCTAAGCTTTTGTTTAATACTCTTCCGGTACAAATGTGTGTGATATTAATAGCTGCTGCAGCAACTGTGCACTTTCTTCACTATCTGTAAAATGGGTTTCTATAAAAGTAGTTTCATTAGTCCATACTAATAGATCCTCCTTTGTCCATAGGTGGTGACAGTGCAACAGGTAGAAGAAGAACCTTTTGTCTCAAAGGAGATCACTGCTACTAGTGCACACAGGATTAATACTAATAGACCTTGTTAATATCAAATATCAGTAACATAGAACAAGACTAACTGGATGGGTGTATGGATAACTGGAGCTACTCTCTCATTTTACAAGTACGAGAAAATGACTCTCTGGTGTAGCAGTAATACAGTCTAAATAGCAGTACCAGTGAATAGAATTAGAGAGGTGAAAAACATACCCTTGACTTTAAAAAAAAAATTGGTTTACTGAATTACAGCCCATAGGCAATATCTGCCACAAGCTGCACCCCTTGAGGCAGTAGTGTTTAACTTTTAATGTAAAACAGTGAATGGACTTTTGAGTGGCCACTTTGACATTATTTTCTGTTCAGGAATCATCCCCTATATCATGGGCTTTTACTGCAAGAGATCAGGGACCACTTCTCGAAGGTATGTTTCAAAGATAGCTGAGCAAATCAAGTCAGAGGTGGCTGCTTTGAAAGCCTTCTTCTGTTGCTCCAGAACAAATGCAGAAATGGACAGTGGGATTTTTTTTTCTTTTCAGATAAAAATTGAAGACTCTCAGCAACTAAAATGAGTACAAGATACTATCCTTGTCCCATTTTTGGTTGGGACAGAAGGCAAGAAAGGATACCTCTTGATTAGTAAAAAGGTAGAAATGTATTATGAATGAATCTGTTCACAATTGTCAGAACCAATTTGCCAGGCTGAAAGATCTAGCAAAGTCTGTGATTTCTCCTCTCCTTCTGGCTGAGGTAACCACAAAGTATCAAGCTGCACATGAGAAAAGCTAGAGGAATAGTAGCGATGGGTTCAAAAGAAGGCAGGCACATTCTTTAGAATACCATAATGAGCTTCTATGATGAAACAGAATTAATGAAAATTCACCTTTATTAGCTTGACAGCTTTCAGAAACTGCATCACTAAAGGAACAGATCCTAAATACAGTTGCCTCACCCTTGAATATACTAAAAGACAAAATTTACTGTATGATGCACTGGATATATTTAAGAAAAGTAGAATATGGGACAAAAATTAGAAACCATCAAAAGGAGGTTATCAAAATTATTTAATGACTTGTTTTCATGACTTGAAAACAGTGGTGATGACTGAGTCAAGTAGCTTTTAGCCCCTCAGGCCAAACGGGAGCGATAGGAGGCAGGGACAGGTTGCTGAGATGGTCATAGTGACTTGATTTCTGAAATAATAGGATGTCTGTGCAAGGAAGGGGCCAGGGCTCAGTTACAGTCAAAGTCCACAAAACAATTCCTCTGCAATCAAGGTGAAGCTATAGAAAAATCAGTTTAATCTTGTATCTTCATTTTCTGGGGAATAAGGAGGAAAAGATGGAGTTTTTCAAAAGATTGTGATTTCAAAGAATAGAGAATGTATCTATCCCTCTATTTGCTGCACAAATGAGGTGCTTTGAAGTTGTGGATTGGGAGGTTGGGAGGGAGTCTACTTTTGAACATTCTGCAAAACTGAATAAATACTTGTAGGCTGAAGATTTATTTTGATGATATATGGTGGAACAGTTGAGCTGATCTGCTGTCATCATGAATTCCCTGGTTTTGCTGATTTGCTTTAAGGTTTTAAGGTTAATTTTAGGATAGTTACTGTTCACTGGACACTTGTCTCCCACTGGACGTTGAGGTAAATCACTGTTGCGGAATGGCTGAATGGACTAGAATGGGATTTGGCAAAATACAAGGTTTGAATGATAGAAATCTAGATGAACAGTTTAGATTTCCAGTCCATTTTACTATGAAGGTGATTCTTTCTGTAGAACCACTTGTCCTGCACAGACATCTAGGTCACATAGCTTCCCCATCTGAAGAGTATTATCAGGATCTGATAATATAATTCTCCTAAGGAGGGAAATGGATTGAGTACATGAGACCAGACATTTCCTCAGATTTTATTTAGAAAGTGAAGCTTTCTGTCCCATTGCATAAGTAGAGAGGACAGGTGGTATCTGTTATACAGCAAACTCTAGGCATTATATTGAAGAAAGTTATTAACCCAAAGAGCAAAAAGGGACTTATATGGCAGATAGACTAGGGTGAGAGCTGGTTGTTAGAGAGTATCTTCTGAAGCCTTTCAAATGCATGCAGTCCTCCTGAGTTATGAAGTGAGCTCTCAGAGCCTAACAGTGTTCCAGTGCACACTGGAGAATTTATGATAGGCCTTCTGAAGAGATTCAGCTTTCACTAGCCAGTCATCTAAATAAGTCAGAATAGTAACTCTTCTTAGTGATGAGCAATCAAAGAGACTTAGAATCCTTAAAAAATCCATAAGCCTGAAAAAGAGGGCTGTATATTGTGAAGATTAGTTGTTGGTCTTGAAACTTAGGTATTTCTGAAGAGAACTGCAATAGGTATATGGTAAAACACATCTTGTAAATACATGGAAGCTAAATATTCTTCCTGCTGTACAGCTGATATTACAGAGAGAACAGATTACATTTTTAACTTCTTGTACTCTAGAAAGAAGTTGAGTCATTTGTAATCTAAGAATGAAGACTCCTGATTACTTCAGCTCTAGAAACAAACAACAGAGAAAAAACACTTTGTCTGGCCAATCTGTAGAGACAGGAAGGGTAGCACAAATATACAAGGGTGTTGGATACAGTTGTTTACAACATTTTTATTTAGAGAGCCAAGAAAAAAGGTGAAAACATTTTTGAGTTTGAGGGAAATGAAGCAAATTCTAACCACCATTTGAACCTATAGACAGACTCAATTTGTCTGATATTATGTTTTCTCATTCTGATAAAATGGTTAATTCTCTTCCTTCCTCAAAAGAATGAATTGGAGGGGCAAGCCAAAGAAGTCAGAATTTGATTTATTGGGGTGGAGACATCCTGAATGTCGTCTCTGCCTTTGTGACATTGATTACAGCATCCTGAGCCAGGAAAATTGAGCTGAATGGGATGGAGTTTGGGAATGTATCTATACTAGGGGGCAAAATACACAATTCAGGCAGAAAAATCTATTGCTTTATCACCTGTCTCCCAGAATGGTGAGGAGAGAAGCCTTGTTTTCTGAACATTAGTGGCACACAGACAATAGCAATAAAGAGTGTTTGTGTGCCACCACTTGACTGTCCATTTTTATGTATAGACAAAGCTTGAAAATGCCCAAAGTAGAATTGGCTAGAATGTCACAATCCAATTTCTTTTGAATCTGTTCTGAAATTATCTTATATGAAGAGAAGCCTTCTCAATATCCCTCAACTAAATGATAAATATTCTGATGAAAAAAGATGTATGTAAAGATGCTGCCACTCCCTTGCCTCTCTATCAAACATCATCTTTAAGGTTGTTTCCATTTTCTTGGTTTAATAAATAAAAACCCACACCTTTTGAGGAAATTAAGTTTATTAGTGTATTCTGCAATAATGGAGTGGATAAGAATAAGGATCCCAGATATTCTTTTTCTTTTTAAGGAATTTATGTATTGTATTAAGTACAAATGAAGAAATATTTACTATCAGGTCTTCTCCTAAATATCCTTTCCTTAAAACTGGAAACACCTGGACATTTTTTTTATTTTTTCTGAGAGTCAGAAAAAAAACAATCCCTCTTTTTTTATGATAATTGGAAATATAGAATTCTCAGAGAAATTTAAGATCATGAGCACTGCTATGATTAAATGCCCTGTGTCCTCTGTGCTAAACTCCCTCAGGCTGGTGTCCTCGGGTTCAGTAATTGACTTTGAAAAAGACAGATGATGCCTACTCAAGTTACAAAACCTTAGAGAGAATATGCTTCAATTTCCTTTTCACCTTTCAGGGCACATCAGAAGAGGAAGGCCTGTCAGGTTTCTTAGCACAAGAGAAGGGCACTTGCTTGATGGGCAGAAATGGCTCTTGCTCATATGTTTAATGGGAGATTGACCTCTGTAGAAGAGGGTTGAGACAGTGGCTGCAAAGACTGGCTTCTCTGAAATCCTTGTTGAGATCTAGATCCCAAAAAGGAAAACAGAATTAAAGCAAGGATGTCTAAGGTCACTTAGGACTCCCGTCATGTTGGCAATGGAGCTGGAAAAAGTCAACATGTAAAATTTTACTTTTGCTGACTCTGGAGAAGTTTATGGAGAGCCTACACATTTGTAAGAAGTGGAAGGATAGCATCACAGGATTTTGTAGCTGCCTGGGTCTTGCTGAACCCATGTATCACAAGAACACAGAATATTCTCTGTCTGGCCACTGTGACAGAGTAATTGGTAACAATCCTGTTATATTTCTCTGTCTTTCCCCATTGTCAGTCATGTTTTGAAAAAAAAAATACTCCCCTGAGGAGAGTTGCACATCAGCTCCTCACTGAGACAAAGTAAAAACTCAGTCATGTGTGCATTAGCAGCAGTGAACTCCTGTGTTTTGAAAAATGCTACAACAGTACTTTCACGTGACTTCTTGATACATTTCCATAGTTTTGTTTTGTGTCTGCATATTCAGTGAAATCTTAGAGTATACAGCAGTTTGGTCAGATTAGATCTGCCTATGGTGTTGACATATCTAGCCAGATGGAAAACATTGTTAACAGGAAAACCTGTTAATGGCAAAGAAAAGAAGAAAGAAAATCCTGCCTGTCATGAAATATCATTTTTATACAGTAGAAATTTTCACACTGAACAGTATTATTACTAGTCCAGGGAAAACATTCCATGCTACATCTATATACTTTCAACAGCCTGAAATTCTGGTCTTCATATATCTTATAAGAAAAAAAAATCTGTGATAAACTGGAACCAAACTTCACATTTCTCACAAGTGGACCCATATTTAAAAATGAGATATTCTATGACTCTAAAGCAGACCAAATGATTCTAGTATTTTCCTTTTTTTTAAGCTATGAAAAGTCTGAACAACCTGTTTATTGTGACCAAAGGCAATAACTGGGAGCCAAAAACTGCTGCTTTTAGTTAGCATTTTATTATCTGCTATAGCAGCACATCACTATTAGCTATGATATTCTAGTTGTGAGGAGAAACTGGTATTTATTAATTAACAAACAATCCAAAACACTTTGAAGTTTCATATTCTAAAAAATATAAGCAATCACAGAAGATAGGGTTGCTAAAAATATCAAACTAATTTAACAATGTCGGTCTGAGGCTCATTTCACATCTGGACTTCACAATTTTGTGATGCTAACTGTGATCCATTAATTAAGACACTATAGATTTTCTATTCCCTGTTTTAGGGGAATTGAAAGTTTATGTTGCTTTCAAAGTTCAGTGAGATATATATGCAGTTCTATATAGTTAGAGGAGTCTTTCAGAATATGTCAGAATCAAAGAAATTCATATACTTGTTATAAACTGGGAAATATCTATTTTTATGAGTATGGTGCATGCCTCTGTGTGTGTTTTTATGATCGGTTATTTCTATGGAGGTAGACCATAACCGATTGTTAGAGAACTAAGCACAGAAAGGTAAAACAATGGCCTAGGTATTGTGTCAATATTTTAAAAGGGTAAACAGAATGGTCTGGGTAATTATAGGCCTTACAGTCTGACATTGATCTCAGGCAAGATGGAACTGCTGATACATGATTTCACTCATGAAGAATGAAAGGATGGTAATATAATTAATGCCAATCAACATGGCTTTATGAAAAATAGATCCTGTCAAACTAACTTGATCTCTCTTTTGGATGAGAGTACAAGTTTGATAAAGGTAATTGTGTTGATGTAATATACTTAGACTTCTGTAACACATATGATTTGGAACCACACATTTTGATTAAAAAACTAGAACCTCATAATACTAATATGATACACATTAAATGGATTAATAGCTGGCTACTGAGAGGCCTCAAAATGGAAATAAAAAATCATCATTGAGCAGATGTGTTTCTACTGGGGTCCCACAGGGTCAGTTCTTGTCCCAACACTATTTAAGATTTTTATAAATGACCTTGAAGAAAACATAAAAATCATCACTGATGAAGTTTGAAGATGAGACAAAAATTAGGGTAACAGTAACTAATGAAGATGACAGGTCACTGAGAGAGAACAATCTGAATTTGTTGATAAATTGGGTGCAGTCAAACAATATCCATTTTAATATAGCTAACTGTAAATGTATACAGCTAGGAACAAAGAATGTAGGTCATACTTACAAGATGGGATACTTCCTATCCTAGGAAGCAGTGACTCTGAAAAAGATTTAGTGTGTGTGTGTGGGGGGGTGGATACTCAGCTGAACATGGGCTCTGAGTGTGATACTGTGACCAAAAGGGCTAATGTGATCTTTGGATGCATAAACCAAGGAATCTTGAGTATGGAGTAGAGAGGTTATGTGATCTCTGTATTTGGCACTGGTGCAAATATTGCTGAAATACGGTGTCCAGTTATGGTGTCTATGGTTCAAAAAGGTTTCAGAGTAGCAGCCGTGTTAGTCTGTATTCGCAAAAAGAAAAGGAGTAGTTTTGGCACCTTAGAGACTAACAAATTTATCTGAGCATAAGCTTTTGTGAGCTACAGCTCACTTCATCGGATGCATTTGGTGGAAAAAACAGTGGGGAGATTTATACACACACACAGAGAACATGAAACAATGGGTTTTATCATACACACTGTAAGGAGAGTGATCACTTAAGAGGAGCCATCACCAGCAGCGGGGGGAGGAGGGGAGGAGGAAAATCTTTCATGGTGACAAGCAAGGTAGGCTATTTCCAGCAGTTAACAAGAACATCTGAGGAACAGTGGGGGGTGGGGTGGGGGGGGAGAAATAACATGGGGAAATAGTTTTACTTTGTGTGATGACTCATCCATTCCCAGTCTCTATTCAAGCCTAAGTTAATTGTATCCAGTTTGCAAATTAATTCCAATTCAGCAGTCTCTCGTTGGAGTCTGTTTTTGAAGTTTTTTTGTTGAAGGATAGCCACCCTCAGGTCTGTAATCGAGTGACTAGAGAGATTGAAGTGTTCTCCAATTGGTTTTTGAATGTTATAATTCTTCACGTCTGATTTGTGTCCATTGATTCTTTTACGTGGAGACTGTCCAGTTTGACCAATGAACATGGCAGAGGGGCATTGCTGGCACATGATGACATATATCACATTGCTAGATGCGCAGGTGAACGAGCCTCTGATAGTGTGGCTGATGTGATTAGGCCCTATGATGGTGTCCCCTGAATAGATATGTGGACACAGTTGGCAACGGGCTTTGTTGCAAGGATAGGTTCCTGGGTTAGTGGTTCTGTTGTGTGGTGTGTGGTTGCTGGTGAGTATTTGCTTCAGGTTGGGGGGCTGTCTGTAAGCAAGGACTGGCCTGTCTCCCAAGATCTGTGAGAGTGATGGGTCGTCCTTCAGGATAGGTTGTAGATCCTTGATGATGCGTTGGAGAGGTTTTAGTTGGGGGCTGAAGGTGATGGCTAGTGGCTTTCTGTTATTTTCTTTGTTGGGCCTGTCCTCTAGTAGGTGACTTCTGGGTACTCATCTGGCTCTGTCAATCTATCTGTTTCTTCACTTCAGCAGGTGTTGTAGTTGTAAGAATGAATTATAGAGATCTTGTGGGTGTTTGTCTCTGTCTGAGGGGACAACATGATCCAATAGATGGAAATTGAAGTTAGACAAATTCAGATTCGAAATAAGGTGTACATTTTTAACAGTGAGGGTAATTAACCATTTACCAAGAGTCGTGATGTATTCTCCATCACTGGCAATTTTTTGAAACAAGATTGGATGTTTTTCTAAGAGAGATGGTGTAGAAATTATTTTGGGGAAATTCTATATCCTATATTATATACAGGATGTCAGGTCAGGTGATCACAATAGTACTTTCTGGTCCTGGAATCTATGAATCTATTAACACTAAGGATATATCTACACTGCAGAAAACCCCTCGCGGCAGCGAATCTCAGAGCCCAGGTCAACTCACTTTGACTCACATGGTTTGTGCTAACAGGGCTAAAAATAGCAGCATAGATGTTCCCACTTGGGTTGGATCCCGAGCTCTGAGATCCTTCTCCTTGCTAGGTCTCAGAGCTCAGGCTCCAATCCGAGTGGGAGCATCTACACTGCTATTTTTAGCTCCATAGTGCAAGCTCAAGTCAGTTGACCGTGGCTCTGAAACTCACTGCTGCGGTGTTTTTGTTTTGTAGATGTACCCAATAATACTAGAGGACTTTGTGGCCTAGAAAGGGTGGAGGTTAAGCTAGAGGTCAGAGACTGCCTGGGGTGTCAATGAAAAGTTGACACGCTGGAAAACACAGAGAGAGGGAGAAACTACAGCAGGGATGGTCTGTTTCTTCCTGCCAAAGACTGATAATACTCATGTCTGAAGGCTTTTTATTGTTTTTCCTCTTTGCTCTATGCATTTTGTACTTTAGGAGTGAATAAATAATGCTTTGTTTTGAAGACAGTGTTTCTGTGTCACTGAAAATGTATGGTGTCCATAGGAAAAGTCTTAAAGGTGCCAACACAGAGTTGGACCTGTGTTAACATCGTTAGGAAGCCTGGGGCTGAAGCCCAGAAATCCAGTCTAAGCAGGGCCGGCTCTAGGTTTTTTTGCAGCCCCAAGCAAAAAAACAAAAAAAAAAAAACAAAACAAAAAAAAAAAACCACCTCCAAGAGGACAACTGCAGAAGCAAAAAACAAAACAAAACAAAAAAAACCCAAACACCTGGAATGCCGTCCCTCGAATTGTGCCGCCCCAAGCACATGCTTGGTTTGCTGGTGCCTAGAGCCGGTTGTGAATCTAAGAGTGGGTGGACACCTGTTTCCACCCAGAGTGAGGTGCAAGAAGCCAAACCTGTCACCTGAGGGGTGCATATGAGATAGACTAAAAGGGGTATAAGATAATAGTTTACCTTGTAGCCATAACAATGGTGGCAGTTGTGGTGGGATTAGAACTGTGACAGTGGTAATTTGCAGCAAGTGACCAACAGCAGTAAAAACAAACATTTGCAAAGGTAAAGCAAAAGGGAAAGTGGTTTATTATTTTTAGGAAGAGACAAGGAAAGAAAAGTTAGAGAAAATTAGTTATGCACAGCTCCCTAAAAAGCAGTCATGGAGATATGCAGAGGCAAGGGGACAGACCCCAAAGCTAAGCAATTCACAGTTAGTTCAAGTGCTACACTCCAATAATTGGCACATATGCAGCAACCAGAGCAATGGCCTTGTCCAGACTCAGTTCCCTAGGACAGCAAAGCCTGGAGTGGCAGATTTAAAGGGAAAAGCTGCAACCTGGGGGAAAAAAAGTTGGAGCTGGAGCAAAAGAACCATGCAGGTCAGGAGAAACAACATGGGAACCAGGGGCGGCTCTACCGATTTTGCAGACACAAGCAGTTGCTGCCGAATTGCCACCGCCGCAACAGCGGCGGAGCTGCCGCTGAAAGCCGCCATGGGACACGGACTGACGCCCCATTCTAAATGCTGCCCCAAGCACCTGCTTGGAAAGCTGGTGCCTGGAGCTGGCCCTGATTGGAATGAGAAAAGAATGTGCCCGCAGCAAACCCATTTGGAAAGTGGGGACACACACCATACCTAGCTCCTCAAGCAGCCTAGATTCTAAAGGCACATCTACACTGAACACTCTTTATGTTGGCATGTAGAAGAGATAACCTGTATGCATCCCTAGCCAGGGTATAAATAGCAGGGTAGATGGTGAGGCACTGCTTAGTGAGAGTGAAGACACACCTGAACACTTAAGGCATATACCCTATAACAGTGGTTCTCAACCAGGGTCTGGGACCCCTTGAGAGTCCGTGAGCAGGTTTCAGGGGGTATGCCAAGCAGGACCAGTGTTAAACTTGCTGGGGCCCAGGGCAGAAAGCCAAAGCCCCACTACATGGGAATGAAGCCCTGGGGACCCTGAGTCCCACCCCTCAGGACTGAAGCAGAAGCCTGAGCAACTTAGCTTCACAATGCCCCCTGTGGTGTGGGGCCCCTGCCAATTGGCCTGCTTGCTACCCCCTAATGCCACCCTTGGCTTTTACATGCAGAAAAGCTGTTGTTGTGGCACAGGTGGGCCATGGAGTTTTTATGGCATATCGAGGGGCCTCAAAAAGAAAAAGGTTGAGAACCCCTTCCCTACACAGCTCTCTACATGCCAAGCAGGGTTCTCCCATGCTCTTTTACCAGCATAGTGTCCATTGCCTCGCTGCTCCTGGAGACTTTATCCTCTGCCTTGCCATTTCTGGATCCTTTTGCTGCTTTCTGTAGCTGCACACCACAGGGTGGATGCAGCCTGCTTTTCACTGAGGAGTATACGTACTCTACACGCCACCACCAGAGGTGTGCAGTGTAGTTCTACCTTAAATTGTTACCTAAAACCACAGGTCGGGGGTGACAGGTATTTTCAGTGCTTTTGAGATGAGTTGGTTTTACTGAATTGGGTGGTTGCTGGGGACATGGAATGGTATCTGTCTCCCTTACTAATGGACAAGCTCCTGGATGCTTTCCCCTGTATGGTCAGGAAGGACTGACACCTGAAGAATACAGGGGGAAATGTCAGTGGGGAGCAGCCGCCCCAAATCAAGTTGGTTTTCAGACAAAGGAAAATCTGAGGCTAGCCTCCTAAGAATTCTAGTTTCATTTTTATATTGAATTATCCTGTTTTGGGTTTCAGTGGCCAAGGTTTGCATAGCTCTCCTAAAATGTAAATTTATAAACAAAACAGAATGCTGGATTAATCAAGGACTGGAAAAAGGTGATGGGAACTAACCGAGGTCTGCCCACAATCCCATAATCTTTCCATAATCATTGAATGTTTGTATTAAAATGATAATCAGTGAAATAGTTAACAATGTTGACAATATAATTACCATTAAGCTTCAGAGCTAGTAGGCATTGATGAGGCACTTGCTTTTATATACCCTTCTTAGGTTCTACGACAGCACTTCATCAGAAGATTTTCTCCACAACTGTAAAAGCCATTACCTATCCTTTACATCATAAAGGTAAGTAATAAAATATGCCTACCCCTACTGTAGAGGTTTTTTAGATTCAGTACAAATATCCATCCATTTGAAAGTAACATGAAAGAATTAAAATAGTACTAATTTTACACAAAGATCTAGCTTCTCTTACAGTTTATATTCCATCTGACTACACTTTGTAAATTTAGTGAGATGTTTTCTTAAATGAAAAAATACAAAAGACAGCAGAAATAAGATCTCCAAAAGGAAAACTCTCTGCTTAAACCATCAATTTGAAATTTCATACTATTCCTTTGAATTTCATATTGCTGTTTTAAAATATAAATCCTCAAAATGTAAGCTTTCCTCATCACCCCCTTCTGTCAGATGTCTGCAAATTTATTTTGTAGCTTATTACTTTGCTTCAAGAAAGCTATTGGTTTCAGAAATATTGATTCAATTTTTAGCTGTGGTAATAAAATGCTCATTATTGTTATTTGCCTAACGTATTTACAATTTCTAAGCTAGTGTACTTCAGTATAGCTGAACTGAAGTTAATACTACTACACTGATTTAAACCATCATGTAACCTGGATCATTTCTATGTTTTGGGTATTACCATAATACAAACAAACAATAATAATAGTAGTAATAATCTAAAGGCTCACAGACTAGCATACTTCATTATATAGTCTAATAACTTAATAAAACCTGAAATTAGTAAACAAAAAATACCAATGACCTCAGACTGAGTAGTTCGCTACATTTCATTTTGGAGCAAATATTTACAGCTAGGTTATAAATTTCTAGAAATATAGGGCTCATAATGCAGTTTTCTGTAAACATGAATCCCTCATTTTCAAGGAGGTATAAACCAGCTGTAAATATTTGTTCCATATTCAAATGTTGCAAATTAAGCAGTCCAAAGTCACAAGTATTTGTTGTTTACTAATTTTCAAGAAAATTGGTTTGATCTTTATCAAATTGTTAGAGTGTAAAATAAAGTTTGCTTACCTGTCACCCTTTTGATGATTATTATTTGTATTATGGAAACACTCGAAAGGCCTCAGTCGGGATTGGGACTCAATAGTGCATTGTGAATGGTATATATAGGCTGGATGAAAATTATCCAGATTAGAGTACAGCTAAGGTTGGTATACATGGAGACTTCGATTATACCTACATCATCAACATTTTCAAAAAGGGGTTAAAACTAAGCTTTACACAAACTATCCTTCAAGCTAGGCAAATCATATGCTCTTAATGGGAATAAACTTCCAAATAATCACTGTTTTAACTACGCCATTTTCAGACCATGAACTTTTCCAGTGGATAGTGCCTGCTAATACCCAGGAGCTGTGGAGAGGTTTTATAAGTCAAAATGGAGGCTGGGACAAGATTGTGCTGACCAATAATACCCTGGCTAATCTAGAAAAGTGGCTTGCAGAATGTTTTGCTATCCTGTCTAGATCAGACTGGAAAAAGATAAACATTTTCATATTATTGGTTGATGTAACAGTTGGCTGGTCCCTCCATCGGCCAATATGAATTTTTGGTGCCTGAAGCAAAGTTATTTATCATCAAATATCATTGCCTTTTTGTTTGTTTGTTTTTGCTCAAATTCTTGTTTCTATGTTTTATTTTAAACTTTTCATAGCTTGGGGCTAAATCATCCCTGCCTGGGTTAAAAGTTGTGGGGAAGTTAGTTTGTTTTTAAATCTTCACAAGGATTCCCCCTTGTAATTCCACAGTGACTTTGGTTCAGAGAATCTTTCCCCTCACCATGGATCCCTCACAGTGTGACTCTACTGGAGCCATGTTGAGACATAATTCTCACATCTGTAGTGGCCCTGGATGGGGCAATACAGGGAAGGTAGTATAGTACAGGTATGGGTATGGGACAGAAGAGGAGATTTACATCCCTCCCAGGCAAGTCAACTCTTCACTGCAGCCTTCCCAATTTCCATAACCTCCCTCAGCACTGACTACAGACCTTGGGGGCTCTGTGCTACAGTAGCAGATGAGTCCCACATCAATGCAGAAGGTGGGATATCTGGGTTTAGAGGTATGCACCACATATGGAACTAATAAGAGTATGATTTTTAGTAAGAGAGTTCCATTTTGTGGTTGCTATGGCCATGGGAATAGATAGGAGCAGGACTGCTTCTCCTATCTCAACAACCAGAATAGCAGAGTGAAACAAGACAGCATCCTGTTCTCTAAACTGATCACCCCAAGGTAAAATACAGTATTGAGCAATGGAATAACAGAACTATACTTCTCCAGTCAGACACCTTTTATTCTTTGCACATCTGCTCTAGTGAGCCAGACAATGAAAGTTGGAAATTCATATGCTAAATTATACCCTCCTGCAGATTTATACAGGAGGGCAGATTAAAAGGAGCCAGGGAATTCTGAGAAGTTCACCTCAAGAAAATTCCTTCAAACTGTTCCTCCTAGTGGGAAGGATTTGGAGGTCTGTGAAGAAGGCATGCCACACAGCCTCCTAAACTTATGTATCCCCAGGATCTAAGATAAAGAGATCCATATCCAGAACTCATGTACAGTGATGTTGGTGCAGCTCCTACTTCCCTCCCAGTCATCACACACTTGTATATATGCATGCATACCCCTCCACCCTCTATCCCCTTTCCCAAGGAATTGCAGGTTAACAATGCAACAGTTAATGATAAAAAAAGAAAAGGAGTACTTGTGGCACCTTAGAGACTAACAAATTTATTAGAACATAAGCTTTCGTGAGCTACAGCTCACTTCCACAAGTACTCCTTTTCTTTTTTGCGAATACAGACTAACATGGCTGCTACTCTGAAAACAGTTAATGATGTTTCTACTAGCACTGACTTAGGCACAAACTTCCACTGTGACATTTTCCCCCATCTTCTTGGCCATGCATTCATGGAGAGGTGGATATGTTCAGGCAGAGGTGGTATTCTCCCCTTTGTGTAACTCCACCCAAATTAGTTTCTTCTCCTCATAGTAGTCAACTCTTTCTGAAAATCAGTCCCCTTTAATGTGTCTCATCTTGTGCACACAAAAATTGAGGAGCCACAAATAATTAGTCACTTTTGAAAAAACTGGTCTAAACTGCTACACTGATGTAATAAAAGCTTTCAGTACACCAGCATAATCAGTAAATAAGGTCAGTCGTTCTATGCCTGGATCCAACCAATTGTCGAGAGGTATAACATTCAATAACATGAGACTGAAAATGAAATGAGTACATTGTTAGCCTCTTGTATCATTACAAATTAGTACATTTTTGTAATAATTTACAGTGATAATAAATTTAGGACTGTGCGGGAAGCATCACAGAGTGGAATTAGCAGCACACTGTAACAATCACCAGCGTATGTAAGATAGGAGTTCAAAGAGCAGCTGTTTCAAATGTATCAAAACAAGTACTAGTGATGGAAACAAAACACTATACCTGTATTCATCCTGGGTAAATCGTGGAATTACTGAGGGTTGCAATACAGCAATTTCTACAGTGGTGGTATTGAACTTCACAGGATCACCATCATCAAATGCAATAACCACTAGCTATAAACAAAACAAAAGTCACTCATTTAACATGGATAGAAATATTTTATGTCAATTTCTATCCAGGGTACCCTTACATTTTCAGGAGCTCACAAACCGGATATCAATTTTTAAAAATGCAAATCAGATGCTATCATAAAATAACATAGGGACATAATATACAGGCAAAAAAGGCAACAATAACGAACTATAGGCTTAACTGATCATGCAAAGTTCAGGAAATCTTTAAACAAATATATGCTGCAAATGCTGCTTGCATTCAAGTCTCCATTCCCTTATACAAAATACCAGCTCCAAAATACGACAGCTCAAAGTACATTCTTTAAACTATCTAGTGGATTTCCTTAATATAGTATTTGATCAAACCAAAGATATGGTTGAAACCATTTTGGCTCTTCTACCATAACAGGTAAATCCCAATTTTACAAATCCTCATTTTGGAGATTCTGTATCCCTGTGGCTGATAATAGGCTATCACATGTTGTCCCTTTTTACACCTCCCCAACTTATGGACGTTATTGCCCAAGAGCAAGGCTGTCTCATGATTTAAACTGGCATATTAAATGTTGGCATGGCAGCACGACTTTGAGAACCTATATACATTTTAATGCTATTTTGTAATAAGGATTTTCTGTTTTCTCTGATTATAGATTGCCATCTACCTGCAATCTGAACATGATGACTTCACCTGCTGTACCATAGTGCTTTTTAACATTAAATAATTCCCTCAAAAAAGCTTTTCAGATTGAGAAATATCAGATTTCCAAATTTTCAACAAAACTGTGAATTCAGTGCAGCTGAAAGGAGACAGAATTCAAAACTGAAGTCCTATATCCAAAGAACAAGTAATGCACTACATGCAGCAAGGTGAGCCCTGTCACCCCAGACCACTACTGTGCTAGAATAATAAATTAGAAAGATCTCCTTAGATAGTAAGGGTACTTTGCTTATTCTTGTTTCTGTTCACGTTTTACTGCTTATTTAGTGTTCATGTATATTCAATCCTAGATCCCTCAGCTGAGACAAACCAGGTTGCTTGTAAATAGGATCATTTATTCTCACTCCAAGCTGAGAGGTTTGAAGCACAGCTGTCAACTAGTAAGAGGACAACAACCAGACTACTGAGACGGAAAATGATAGGACAGCCTCCACCCCTATACCTCTGTCCCTAAGGTCAGTTTTATTTCAAGAATTTACCACTTTTGAGTTACTCTGCACCTCACTCCAGCACAGCCCTTCTATCCCCCTTCTGCATGAGGCCCATCTCTTCGCAGAATCAGTAGGGTCAGTGCAGAGACAACATATGTAGGAATGTAGCTGCCATGTCTCCTATAGCTGTGTAACTGGGCTTCAGAATTTGACCACTTAATGAAGAATTCATGGGAAGCATAGAGGGGCGATAAAAAGCCTGTATCATATTAATACTAATGTGAGCACAAAATAATTCCCCCTCTGGAAAATTTTATCCATGTATTGACTCAAAAGCAAATCAGAAACTTTTCATGTTGTCAGATTAATCCACAGAATGCAACATTATTCATGCCAGAAATGTGAAACAGTGACTGGACAGGTTTATTTCATTACAGTTAAAAATAAACAAACATCTCTTCTATCCTAGTTTCAAAAATATATAAACAAAAGGAAGGGGAAAATACATGACTTAAGGATATTTTGACAGATGGTATTTTCCACATCAGGAAATTAGACATTAAAAAACCCCAATCATTACAAGATAAATTTATACATTTTTCTTCCATTGACATTTTGTCATTTTCAGCTAGGAAAACGTGTGATTAAGAAAGAGCTATTATAACCCAACAAATCAAATGAAAAACACTAATTGTTCTACATTTGAGCCTGTGTCTTCAGGTACAATGAAAACAATACCACAAAAAATTTAATTCTTAGTCACAGTATTCTTTGCCATCAATTTATTTTTTTAGAATATGGCTTTAACAACCAGAAAATCCCATCAAAGTTTCATCAAAACTTTATGCTGAATTTCTTACCACCATCAGACAATTAATAGAAACAGCATTTTCATTCTAATTACGCTTTTTGATAGGCGTTATACAAGACAAATACGTAGACAGATACCCAGTACTACCTCTTACATAACTTTCAGAGAGACAGCTTCTCTTCCCCACCATGCTCTTTTAAGAGAATCTTAGACATATCTGGAATCAAACTTTGCCCTGACTTGCACTCTGTATGCCTCTACTGAAGTCAATGGGTTTGGATAGAGTGTACGGTAGGGGAGAATTTAGGTGGTTCTTATTTGCTTTGAAGATCCATTCTTCCATCCATTCAAAACTACCATGTCACAACCACTATGATAGTGCCTAATTGAATGAGGCTTTGCCTGTCTGTCGGCATCTAGCTACTGCATAGCAACATTGCTCATTAACAGACCTGAGAGAGATAATTCTTAATTTTTTCCTCCAGAAACTGCACAGATTATTTCAGAGCTCTCATAGCTTTTGCTAATCTGAAAGTAAACAAAAAGGGCTTGGAGTCTGTCTCTCCTATATAACAGGAAAATATACTGCTAGTAGGCCACTTGTGGCTCTGAGGATAAATTTTGTACTAATTATGGATATAGTTTTATTTAAAGAAATAAAACCAAAAATAATATTTCCAGAACAGTAAGTCTGAAAATTTAGAAAAGAGGAAACAAGGTTTTAATTCAAACTACATTTTCTTCAATCACAAATGAAAACTGGTTAAATTTGAAATAATACATAATATAAAACCAAAGGTATAAATGAAATAACATTTGTCATATTTCATATTTTTATTCATGTATATGCATATGCCTGCTGATACTCATACCTTAAATATTGTACTGGGCTCTTCATTAAGATTTACTCGAGTTACTACACGTCCTGAATTTTCCTCTACATCAAAAATGCTGGCACTGTAAGGGAACTGGATGACATCTACTTTGTACCTTACACGACTTGCTGGTGTACCCTATAAAGTAAATGCATATTTACAATTGTAAGAATTCAACACAAATATTGAAATACTTTCTTAGTTTTGCACAAAATAAGGAGCTGTATAAAGAATGGGATAGAAAACAACACTGGAAAATATTATAACATAGACTGATGGCCTATCCCCAATGGGAAAACTATGTTCATTTCTAAGGGATTCTCCCAAAAAAGATACAGCTGACATTGAAGAGGTCCAGAGATGAGTGATGAAAATGATTAGAGGTTTGGAAAGATTTCCTTATGAAGAAAGATTGAAAAGACAGGACTGTTTAGTTTAAAGAGGATATAAATAAGGGGTGAGGATATAAACAAGGGGGTAGGGTTTACAAAATAATTAATAGAACAGAGAAGGTAAATCTCATAATACAAGAACAAGGGGACATTCACCGAAACTGAAAAATAACAAACTGATAAAACGGATAAAGGGAAAGAGTTTTACACAACGTTAGGACACTTGCCTCTTTCCTCAGACATCACTGAAAAAGGCACAGCACTGCCTATGAGCTTTTCTAAACTACATCCATTTGCACAGAGAATAAATAACGTTAGCAGACTGTTAAGAGATTGCATTACAAAATTGTGTGTGTATGCAAATATAGTTTTAAACCACTGTTATAGCTTTGACATACTCAACCAATTTTCACCAGACCACTAAAAGACACCTTTGTGGCACAGGGACGCTCCATCAAATTTCAAGTTACAAGTTGAAGCTGTTCCACTTTGTATAAACAATTGAAAGCTCATTGGAGCAGGAACTTGAAGTTGGATCCACCACATCCCAGGTGACTGTCCTAACAAATGGGCTATTGGGCAAAGGCTGTCATTGACAGCAGCATCACAGTCTCCTTCTTGTCCTCTGGGAATGGTGCCTAAGTCCTCTTATGAATTTAGCTCCCAGCAATTTTTTTTCGCCCAAACGACTTGGTGAATTTGTGCCAAACACATTAATAATTTGGGTCAACCCAAATCTGTATTTTTCAGGGAATAACTCATTGGTTACAACATTTTGCCCAGCTCTACTCCTGAGCAGCTCCAAACAGAGCCTGAAAATTACTTCTTAGAATAGGAATGTTTGTGCAACCTTAACTATGTGTGTTTTTACATCAATAAGAAGATCAACAATTATTTTAGCTAAGACAAATACTAGAATGCATATATGTAGAGCCCCATGTGTTTCACAAATGTGAAACACAAAAAAAATGAAAAACAATGAAAATGAAATAAAATAAAAATACTAACTCCCACAGTGGTGGCTCCTGTGGTTCCTGTCCTATAAGATTGGGACCAGTTCCCCGTTCCCAGAGTTGTGACCTGGCACATGAGATGGCAACACCTCTCAGGCCAAATTGGAGTGAGTGGCATTGTGACCCAGTGTGCCAGGTCGCAATACACGGAATGGGCAGCCAGGCTCAGCTGAATGGGACAGGAGCCACCTCTGCAAAGTGAATGTGGGATGTGCTCATTCTGTGCTACCCAACCAGGGCTTCCCACCTCCCAGGGGCAGGTCCCAACCCCCCGGGTTGTCGGGAGGGGAACGGATAAATAAATTAACAAGATATACCCCAAAATAGAACAAAAACTATTATTAAAATAAAAAGAATTTCATGGGTTTTTTTAGATGTAAGCCCTCACGCACCAGGGAATAAACCATAAACTGATTGATGAGGTTTAGAAAAAAGCTATGTCTATGGGCAAGTTACTCTATAAGTGTCCATTTTGGAGTTTCTTGAAGCCTACTAAGAAGTATCTGGTATTGGCCACTGTCAGCGACAAGACACTGGACTAGATAGATCACTGGTCAAATTTCTAACTGAATGTCCACCAATTTCTAATGGCATTGTTACTTTAATAATTATATGCTTTGAGCCAAATGCTGCTGTTACTCCTCTGATTCCATTCAATTTGATGGAGTTTCATAGTTGTAATTGAGAGCATTATTGGGATCTATGATTTTTGAGATTTTTAGCTGGCAGAGAAAGGAACAGAGGCCTTGCTTAAGGTTGTCCACCCTCTAATGTAGCTTTCAGCAACATTTTAATTATAGTATAATTTCCAAAACACTATATAGACATACATGTTTGGTTTTCAGTTTCTCAAGCATATCCACCTCTGTATGTAATTAAACAATTAGGATCAGTTAGTCCACAGGTGTGCAACAGGAAATGAGAAGAGCATGTGCACCCCCGGGTGCCTGTTCACACCAGTGGCGTAGCAGTCCTACTGCTCCTCAAGCACTTTACTTGTTGATATAGGTATTCTGGAGGCATAAGTCACCCCAAGAGGAACAAGATGGGGGATGCCATGTGCAGGTGCTCAAGTAAGCATATGCTGCACTCCTGTAGAGATGCACCTGCTGCCCTCCCCTTGCCTGGCAGGGAATTCTGCCACTCAATGTGCAGCTGTGCTTTGAAAGCACTGCTGAACTGTTAGATATTGGATTTTGTTTTACATACAGAATCAGAAAACAAAAAGAAGGATGTACTCTTCATCAGGTGTCAAGGCTTGTTACCAGTGCTGATAGAAAACACAATGTATCAATTTGATTTTAAGTAGCTATTGTAATTAACACTTATATACTGAGCCCCCATCCAAGGAAAGGGATTTATTACAGAAAGCCTACTCTATCCGTGCATGTCTCGCACAGATCGCAGACACATTCACTACCAGAAAAACAAATTAAAAGGGGAAGCAGAGGAAAGGCAAAGGAAAGTAAGAATCAATACTGGCAGGTCATAACAAATTAATTTTTCGGCTACTTTAACAATATTAACTAACTAAATAAACATCATTTTCTAATAGAGGTTCATTTAACTGATTTCATCTCTATTAATACTAATATCTTAAATAAAAACATTTCCTTTAAAAGGATGCAACTAACTAATGCAGGGGGTCGCAAACTGTGAGCTACAATACAGTCCTGGTTGGTCTGCCAGCACAACTGCATTCTCCAGTCCAGCAAATCTTTAACTCCATGTGACTCATGTAATGTAAATAAAAGCTGCATATTTTGGACAGAGTATTGAAAAAACTTTATTTTTTAAAAAATCAATCTGCAAAATGTCAAGTTTAATTCTCGCTAGGACTGTCAATTAATCACAGTTAACTCATGCGAGTAACTCAAAAAAATTAA